>NC_051186.1:84441891-84628343 GCF_013339695.2 Rhipicephalus sanguineus
GCCCCCCGATCCCCGACACAGCCCGCGAAGAGGCAATGTACACGGAGGCAATCTAAAAGCAGGTGAGGTGCAGAAAGCTTGCAATGCCTTCGATCCTGTCGGCAGTCCGAAAGCACGTTATGTACAGAAGAAAGCTTTCGGAGAGGGGCGTGGGAGGATCAATGCATCGACTGACGAAAAAGATGGCTTTCGTTTTCGAGTCATCTCAGGCGAATGCATAAGGGACCGTGTTTTTTTTTTTCATGTAATTTTTTCGCATACATTTTTCCTATGCGGTCAGTTCTTCAAAATGTATGGGTAAGTCTAACATGTTTACATCGATACAGGTGACCACCACGTTTTTTATAACCTGACGGAAACAAATCGTCAGACCACACATTGTCAGAATTATTTCGGGCTACAGAAAGCGGGATTGCGCGCCACACACCATATCATTATTGTTAGTCGTTACGCAAATGGCAAGCATGTCAAGTTAGTGATGCCATGACCTATCGGTCGTGTTGGGCATACGTACATTCGTGCCCCTCCATGCTAATTTTCGTGTATACCACGTGAACGAGACACGAATAATTTTTTTTTACATTTGGTACCGCGGCCACGCCGACTGACACATTTGGCTTCGCATGAAATGGCTTGAAACTGCAGAGCACCGTAGGTAGCCTTGTAAAACAAATCGAATGCACGAAATAAAAGATAGGATATGAAGGGTGCAAACGCATTAGCATGTATGAGCTAGTTAATACGTGCATTATGTGCTACGTTCCCCTGGTTATCTCCAGTTTATTCTTTCCTGCAGCAAGTTTACGTTCCACACGAAAGTAAGTTAAGCGCCTTTTCTCACGCTGAAGTGCGCGCAGGATGCGTTCCTCAAACAGCCGCGGAAGTGTGGACCAATGCGGTGACAAACCAGCTGAAAGAATATATACAAAATTCCCGTTTCACAAAACACAAACTAACAAACGCGTTTTCTGTGTGATGAGTCGCTGCTCTATTATGTTGCAGTGACGCAGTATTAAATATTGCCCAAATTTCCGCGATTTCAGCTAATAGCGGCCAAAACATCGCGCGCGTAGCAGACGCTCGCCGCTTTGACGCGGCTTCCGCCGCGGAGAAAGCCCACGGGTCCGGCACGGCAGCGCCGCGGCGCGGAAGTTCACCGCAAAAGGCCCTCGCTCCTCCCATGTATTCGCGCGGCGCTTTGGACACTCCCCCTATTCTAGGTCACTCTAGCTATGCCTACCGGTCCAACAGCATGGCATGGTGGACACGACGAACCAGCTACTGCGCAGTGTGACCCTTCGGCAGCGCTTCGTGTTACCTTCGACCAGTGGACGACCAGGCAGCGGCGACGGGGCCTTTGCGGCTGTGGACGGTCCCATGCTGTGACCAAGCGTCTGTTGTGCTGTGATCTTTGCGACGTCAAGGTGCACCTACCGTAAGACCTGCTATGTAGTGCGCGTCTCTGTGTTGTGGTGGACAATTAGTGTGACGCCTACGGAGACGGACTGCGGCCACTTCAGGGAGCAGGGCCACTGCAGCCCTTACGTGACTTTTTCGGGCGGCGGACGAGCTGATATAATCGGCAATACAAAGAACTGGCCTGCAAGGAACGCTCATCGGCGTACCTGCCATATGCTGTCCGCGTTCCACAGGAACGCGGGAAATCTCCTGGTGCGCTGCGAGGAACGCGCATCGGCGGGCCTGCGAGACGCAGTCGGCGTCTAGCGCGTGCACGGACTGCGATAAAAGGAGCGTGTCGGGAGTGCGCGGGGGACTCACTGGCCTTCGCTCGCCCTCTCGTCTCACTCTGGGTCCTTGTGATGTAAAGGCGCGTCTCTACGCCTTGGTTGTTAAACCTCCTGTAAATATGTAATTAAACAGATTTTCTTCTTCTACGTGTGAAGCGTCGCAAGAGTCGTCCTTCGCTGGAACCTGGGTGGCAGCCTTAACCCCTCCTCGGTCACATCAACATGAACTATCAATCACCTGCGAAGCATAGCCGTGTAACACGGCCCGTGGTAAATGGGTATGTGCGATGTACACGGCAGGATTTTCACGTTATTCATGTCATGATCAGACAGCCATATTCGTCAGGTCCTGTTACCCTTCCATGCTAATTTCTGTCTACGCCAAGTTAAGGAGGCGATCATGAGACCACCCAGACGTAGGCGGCTAGATAGATAGATAGATAGATAGATAGATAGATAGACAGATAGACAGATAGATAGATAGATAGATAGATAGATAGATAGATAGATAGATAGATAGATAGATAGATAGATAGATAGATAGATAGAGACGTTCAAAGTACCAAAGGTCCGCTAAGAAATGCTTCGCATTTAGTATTCCTAGATCGTTCCGACCACACAATTGAACACAATTGTATGTATATGAAAACGTGACCAATGTTTAGCGAGTAACTGTGCTGTCTTTTTTTATATACCTTATACTGGGCCATGATTTCTTCGTACTGTTTCGGTTAAACTGATTAATAGCATCTGGCGCAATTCAAATTGCCTCCAGGCATTTCGTATGCATCGAGAATTAAGTCGTCTCTTTATATGCTAGAATTGATTGAAAATTTATTTCAGTGAAGTTATACAGATATGAAGGAGAAAGTCCACGATGAGCAGTAAGGAGTATCGGCGCCTGAGCAATAAATTCCTGCGCGGAAACATCTTTGCCAACGCACGGTAACATGCTGCGCAACCCTGCACTTACTGCAATCGAACGATAAAAATAATAGCTTTGGGGCCAGTAATTATTATAGGTAAAACATCACTGCTTAATTGAAGCGCATAGGGTTCCCCGGTATCGAAGCTACGCGAAATCTTAAGCATTAGGTACGGAAACCTTTGCTTGCGAATGCCACTCAAAGAAGTGCTTCCAGACTCATCAACTATATTGAAAGCTGTTGATTGGAATGCGCTACTGAGGCACAAAAAAATTCGAGGAAAGCATACGAGCGAATACTACAAGCGGGACATTTCCTTGTGTATGCTTTCCTTGCGTGTGTGTTGCGTGTCTACGCAGCTCAGTGCAATGAATTTCCATGTGTAATTAACCAGTCCCAACCTCCGCTCTTCTCTACAGGAAGCCCGCGTTGGGTTTGGGTATTAGACGACGTGCGCACGAGATAGCAGCAGCAGCACTGACGCATAGCTTTTAGCTTGAATAAAAATCGAAGCACGGTGGCAGCACGCGTGCAATACCGATGCGAGTAAAAGCGTGCGATGATTACTTTCTCTTGCACTTTGCAGGCACTTCGTCATAATATAACTCCCACCTCAGTTGTAAAAAAATTATCGAGGACTTGCAGTGCAAACCTTCCCTGTTGTTTGGTAATCACCATAGCGGCGGTACACATATCGCCGCACTTGAGTAAAGAAAAAATTTGCAGTAAACGATTACTCATCCCGGAAGTGAAAATGACGTTCTGAAATTCCATCTCCATCATTCTTCAATTCTTGGTAGAGCATCTTACGAAGTAAGTAATCTCAAAACATATCTATTTACCTGTGTTCTGCATGTTGGTTAGAATTTGAGATTTTACTCATGGGAGGAGTAATGTATGGCATTATGAAGGAAAAGAGTGGCGAGTGAACTAGAACAGAGAGAGAAAGCACTTTAATAAAAAACAGAATTCTGCCGGCGTATACAAAGGCGCCTACATGCTACTCTGTATAAGGGAGGGGACTGAGGACAGAAAGGCCCTAGGAGGAGGAGTGAACTACTATTCTATACACCTGAATTAGCCCATATCTTTCCATAGCCTTTTTACAGTGAAAGTTGTTATGAGATCACAACAAGGGCCGTGTTTGGCGCCATAATTGTTCGCCGCCGCCGGTGTCCGTAACCACTATCGCGAATTCTGTAAGCAGGCGTCACAAAATGCGAATTGCGCAACGAGTAGGTTGTTCAATGCTTCCAACCCATTACAAAGGACTCTGCCATAATTCTTCATAATCATCATCAGTCACAGCATCAACAAAGTGCACATAATGACTTACAAGTGTTTAGCAGGTACCACGGTTCTCAGCAGAATGACGGAAAATTGCATAGTGGCTGCTTCCCTACATCACAGAAATTATGACGATTTATAGCGTTGTGTGTTCCTCGCAAGTGCACTTCCATTGGTCGCTAAGGAAGCCAAGAAGGCTCCCATGATCCATTTTCTCAAGGTCTCAATAAAGTTAATTCCCTCTATCTATCTCTTTCTCATGTTAGCGTATGTTATAAAGCGTGGTGGGAGAGTGAAATAACGAGCGGGCATCACACAATGCGAATTACGTAAAATAGTGGGTCATCTAAAGCTTCCAACCCATTACAAAAGGCTCAGTCATAATTATTCATCGTCATCAGCCGTCGCATCAAGAAAGTGCACATAATGCCTTACAGATGGTACCTAGTCTCTCCGCAGAATGATGAACAATGTCGTGGTGAATGCTTCCCAACTTCACAAAAATTATGATTTGTGGCGTAGTGGGTATGCTGCTCGTGTACTTGTATTAGTAGGCACAAGAGAGTTTATAACGGGCTTTAGAAATGCCGCTGTGCGAGCTTTCGCTGTGACTGTGCTGCGCTTTCCGTGCAGGCCTGGCCTTCTTTTTTCATTGCTTATATATTAACGACCGAAAATTACAGCATTCCACTGTGACGCTTTCAAGCAACGGCGATCCCAAATATAAGCTGCGTACTAGCCTTGACAGTTTACCCGGCAGACCCCTCCTGAAACCGAAAGTACTGCGTTCCTTGGCCTGTACTGTTGCTAAGAAAAAAGGTCGAGTCCTTATACCGGACATATCGTAAGTGAAGGCGACCCACAAAGAGTGAAGAAGACTCACGAACGAAAATATTTGTGAATACGGCGTCTTAACTCTGGACCGCTATCATGTGCATGATCACCAAAGCGCTAATGCGTCTTTTGAAGACAACAGTACCTTACAGCTGCTGAGGGAATTTTTACGACAATGAGAAGTCATCTGCGTGTGTGAAGCCTTTGCATAAAACTAATTTCGCATTCTTCCGTCTTACTTCTCTTGATCTTTACTTCCTCTTACCCGCTTCCCACGTGCAGGACAGTCAACCGAACGACATTGCTTAACCAACCTTCCTTTCCTGCTTTAAATTTATTTGTCCTTACAGACGACATATATTGGAGTGTATAGTAGCTGGTTAGTGCAGGCTATAGCTCAGGCTGACATCTCTGCCTTTCTAAATCTCGCTTTTTCTTGCTCTCTCTATAAGAGGCGTCTTCGAACCATGGAGAAAACACATTTACCTAGATGGGTGTGCAAGCGTACAAGGAATGAGAATGTAAAAAGGAAAAAAAAGACACGTCAATAGAAGTATATAACAGCTGAAAATTGCATCAATAACCTGCAAGTGGTCCATCTTTGTCCGCGTTTGATGCGTACACATCGTACTACACTTACGGTGTCGATCGAAAACTCCCGACCAAGTTTCAATTCCAGGAAAATATTTGTGCCACGTCCGTAGCCAGGGATATTGTTTTTTTTTTCGGGAAGGGGAGCACTTCCTGAAGGCCTTGACTATTTAAAAAAACACATATTTTCAATATTTCTTTTTTGGAAAACACCCTCCTCCATCAGAATTTCAGGGGAGGGGGGTCCTAGGGCTCTCCCCCCCGGCCCCCTGGCTACGGGCTTGATTTGTACAGTACAATGTCCGCACGACTGTAAAAACCAGAAGACAGGAACCACTCTGATCAATATCGCTACTGAATTGTCCATCGATTAAGGAGCGGCTAATTGAATGCTGGAACAGTGGAATGCGCGATAGAAGCGTCAGTCGATGAGCAACAACTGGGCGTGCGTTAATGCGACAACGGACACAACTCTGTTTGCGATAGTGGCGAAGGATGAAGACAGAATGAGGCCGAAGCGGTTGAGAGCCTCAAACGATGCGAAGAGTCGAACCGTAGTGTTCGCTTGAAGAAGTCATGCAAACACGAGCGAGACAGAGTAATAGAATACTGCGTTCTTTGACGGCGAAAGCAAACAACCCGCTCTCATCCAGAGGCCAAGAATTTGCCTTTTCGCTCGTCGCTGCTTTCATTCGTCCAGCTGCGGTGCTAGGCGATCGCGTGTCAATTGATTGGCGCTCGCCCACCAGAATCGAGGTCATCAAGTGTCTGCATGGCCAGACCGTTCATTGGGTCAGTGTTCTGTTCCCTCCTTTTCGAAGCCATCGACCTCCTTTCTTCGGACCGCCGGTGCTTGCTCTCTTGTTGAACGTCCAACTCTCCGGTTAAAGGAAGAAGGTGACGTGTTGAGGGACGCGTTCGAGCAAGAACGAGGGCAAGTGCAATCGATGCTTCATTCCACCGCCACTTTTTCATCATTCGTACCTGTCACGTTCAATGCTGGACGAAGGCCATGCCTATAGGGCCTCTTCAATTGCCCTGGTTTTGCGTGAACTGTCTTACTAAAGTTACCGCAAAACTTCTTAATATCATCGCACAGTCGTCACCTCCAGGGGCGTAGCGAGAAATGTTTTCCGGAGGGGGGGGGGGGGTTCAACGATACTTTATGCATGTTCGTGCGTGCGTTTGTATGTGTGCGTGTATATATACACAGGCAAAATTGAAAATTCTCGGGGGAGGGGGATTGAATCCCCCCTATCCCCCCCCTGGCTATGCCCCTGATCACCTCTGTCATCCCCCTCGCTATCCAATTCTGTTCAAGTTATTCAGGATTGTAACCTGCTCCTTGCGAGTTACAGGTTTCGAAAATAACTTTCGGCAGTGTTTGTATGAAGAAAGAGAATTTTGAGGGCTCGTTTCTTTTGTTAACACAGCCTTAACTAAAACCAGCAGTTAATGAAGGCAAGGAAGATATAGAGGACGTTAATTGTATTGTTTTAAGCGTATTATAGTAATTGCGATACAGATGTGAAGAAAGTAAATTAGACGAAAAGAGAACTTGCCGCCGGCAGGGAACGAACCTGCAACCTTCGGATCCCTGCCGAAGGCAAGTAGTCTTCTCGTCCGCATTACTTTCTTCACATTTCTATCGCATTTGCTATAATACGCTTAAAACAGTACAGTTAATGTTATTCCCATAGTAATTACTACTTCCGGAATTAACATAATCCCAGAGTCATTACTACAGCCGGAATTTCAGCACTGATTAAAAACCTGAAAATATCAACATGTGCAAGAGTTGACCATAATAATAGTAAATTTATTAAACAGACCATCACATTTTCTAGTACCATATTTAGCCACATCTTCAAACAATCATCAACGGGCGAAATACCATACGAATGGAAAATTGGTAAAACCATATCTGTATTCAAATCAGTCAACAAATATAACGTTAGTAATTACAGCCCCACATCTCTAACAAGTGTCCCGTGCAAATTTCTTGAACATGTCATTGCCGCTAACATCGTTCAGTGCCCAGAAGCTAACTTTTTTTTGATCAGAACAACATGGGTTGAGAAAAGGTTTTTACGTGACACTCAAGTCACGTAAAATCCTTTTGATTTGTTCATGCACATCGATCAGTATCTCGACATTAACTGCACATTCATCGATTTCTCTAAATCTTTTGATAGCGTTCCGCGCAGTCGTCTAATATGTAAACTGTCGTCACTTAATCTAGATTCCTTAACATTATCCTGGCTCAGAAACTTTCTTTCATTCCGTAAGCAGTATACTGTTACTAATTCTCTCTCATCTTCGGTAACTGATGGAACCTCCGGCGTCCCCTAGGGTAGCGTTTCGTTAGGGCTTGTTATCTTTAATTTATGTTAATGACCTACCTTCGCATATGACCACTAATATACGACTCTTCGCAAACGATTGCGTAATCTATCGCAAGATCCCTTCGTCATCAGAACATCTCGCTCTTCAAGAAGACCTAGATCTCATAAATAAATGGTGCTCAAGCTGGCAAATTGCACTTAATACCGATAAGTGTACACTAATGACCTTTACCAACAAGAAATCCTTTTTACTCTTTAATGATACTCTTAATTGTAGTCACGTAGCATGCACATCATCTTGAAATGCCTTGGCGTGCATCTTTCACCCAAACTATTATGGACCGCACATAGAGATAAAATTTAGCACAGGCATCCCGTACTCTTGGGTACCTTAAAGGAAACCTTCACGACGCTCCAACCTCGACCAAATCACTTGTATATCTAACGTTCGTTCGTCCTCAACTTGAATTTGCTTTATTAGATTGGTTACCTCACCAGGCCTATCTAACGTTGAACGCCTTTAAAAACGGGCCGCGCTCTTCATTGCTTGAAATTACAGCTGACATTCGGGTATCACTAACATTAAATCTTCACTGTCATTCCTTTGCTTAGATTCCCCCAGAAAGATCGCTTTGATCTGCTTATTTCTTAAAATAGCATCTGGTAGGAACGAAAGCACCGTATCTCTCTGGCAGACGACACGAGCTTCACGTCGTTTGCATATTCACCGTTCCTTCAAACGTATTTTCGGATGCAATAACGCATCGAACTCATCAGCCTTATCCGTAGCACTTGAAGTATGGAATGGTCTTCCCGATAATTTTGTCAACATTCATGACCCTATATTGTTTCGTCACGAAGTAACCACCATTTTTTCATGACTAGTTGCTTCTACCTTCCATTAAGTCGTTTACACGCTGTTCGCTAACTATTGTATAATTTGTTATACTTATGTGATGTACCCTTACAAATGAATATCTCTGCATTCTGTTTATTAGTTGCATGTCACTTTTCCTCTCACTAACATTTCTATAACGTTATTTTGTGGTCTTTATGGGACGTAGCATTTATAATCGCGTTTTAATGCTTCCACTTATGTAAACTTATAGATTGTATAATCCCCCCTCACACAATACACCTTGTGGAGCCTGTTGGGGCTTCGTGAATAAATAAAAATCACAGGGTCCCTTGCGCATTCTCCTAAGGCGACCCGAAGGCGAAAGCCACCTTCTTTTTGTTCTCAGTCGATGTACTAGGGAGCCCACATGAACGGCCGGTCATGTAGGCTCCCTAGATGTATTTATCCTGCTCCGCCACCCTCCGAAAGCGTTGTGCACCTACTTGATTTCGCATTGCCTCCAGAATCGGAGACACCTCACCTGGTTTTGCACTGCCTCCGTGATCGGCCCACCTTTGACCAAGCTACGATGTCGTGTGAGGACGGTGTAGCCTTATGCCACAGGAGCGAGGGAACGAGTCGGGTGAACCAGAATCCACGCCAGCATTGAACACGAGCCGTGGATTGACGTGCCGCTGCGAAGCGCCGTCTTTATTAGATGTGAAGCATCTTATAACGGAGTTCAATCCGGTGGTGGTGGTGGTGGTGGTGTGCGGCGTGACCACCCTTACTGCGCATGCGCAAACCTTCTCCACTTTCCCTCTCCACTCCCTCTCTCCCCTTTCCATCTCCACATCACCTCCCCCTTCCCTTTCCTCCTCTCATCTCCCTTCCCCACCCCTCTCCCCTCCTCCTCTCCCATCCCCTCCCCTTTCCCATTTCCCCTCCCCCTCTCTACTTCCCCTCTCCCCTTTCCCCCTCACCACTCCACTTCTGAAACGCGGGCTCTACATGCCGAAACACTGCTTCGCATCGCCTCATGGTCCCCTTTAGCGGGATATGGTGTGATTTTTTCTTCTCTTAAGCTCCCGCGCTCTCCTGTTTTGTTCGCCGCCCAAAGGAGGATGCTACAACGGCATTATGTGGCGTTACGTCAAATGACGTCAAGCCAGGTTTCGTGACGTCATGATGACATAACAAATTTTGCGATATGTAAAGTCATGATAACGTCATACGGTGACGTCATCATGACGTTACATGACGTTACGTTACAATAAATAAACGCCTCCTATACCTTCCTTGGCTTCATTATCTGCTGTTCTTCATTGCGGTGGTCTTATACCTTGTGTCGGAATGGATGGGTTACATTTCCTGGTTCCGGCAACCATAACTTGGACAAGCTTGATTTTTTGATGTTCCTCGGTGAATTTTGAAATACTAAAGATGCTGTGGACGTCTGCAGTGCGCAACGTTAAGTTAAAAATATGACTGAATAATTACCGTGAATGTTTTGGCAACTTGGTACTTCACTGCACAAGAAAACTTACATAGGCTCAACAGGCTCAACGTTGGTGTCGTTAGTTGCGGCACACGTTTTATGTTCTCCCGTTAGGTTGCCCTAACGGTTAAGTCTCGCATTCAAGGGGGCTGTGGAGTCACGATCATCAGGTAAAGGACAGAGGTGCCATTTTTGAGGTACACAAGCCAACCGGAGTAGGAGTATACGCGGTCGAAGGGTTCTCCATAAAGGGTAACGCGACGGGGGAGGAAGCACATTAGTTTGCAGCAACGAGATAAAGACGCGTCCGGAAGGATATTGGTCTCTGTGCACGAATAACTCAGGAACCTGCGCGCGGTGTAGTGAGAACATTACCGTGACGTTAAAAACGTCGCGACGCCCCATTTTGCTGCTCCAACATGTGGTTTCAGCAACGTCAGTGCAAACCATCTATACAGGCCGTTTCATACATCGTTAGCAACACTATGCAAGCTAGGGAGACTTTTTGCAGAAGATGCGCTCGCACCATGAAATAGTTCAATGATTTGACCGCCCATAATGTGAAATTTTTCTGCGCTTTTGCATTGACTAATGAATGAAGATGCTTTTTGTCTCAGAAATAAACAAGCCCCGTTATTTATACAGTTGTCAATCGGTTGTTCTGGATCGCGTAGCATATTTTTTTTTTGTTTTCGTATCGTGACCTCCGCGATCAGTTCCGGTAGCGCGGAGCCGGAGGCAATCTCGGAGGCTACGTGTGCGGTAGAGTGTAGAATTGGGCCTGTCATTATACCATAATTACAGTTCCTAGCAGCGCAAAATTTGAGAGGGAATAAAAGAAAGGGAACAGAGCGCCAAAGCTCTCTGTCACCTCTCTTTCGTGTTCTAAGAGCTTACAAGGTTCACTGGTGAGGGATATCGGTAGGTAATTCATTATCAATAACCTTATACATGACACAGTCCCGTGCGAACGTCCTCAATGTTGACGTAGTGCCTTTAGTAATATTATTGACATGTAGTAAAGAAAGAAGATGCCCAAAAAGAGAGCCTTGAGGCCCTCGAGAGGTCACCGCAGCAAGATCCGAGGAGATGCCGTTGAGAACCACAGATTGTTGTCTACGTGCAAGGTATTTAGTTATCGATGCAATTACATTTCCGTTTACTTTATAGACATGTAATTTACTGATGAGTAGGTCGCGATTTACAACGTCGAACGCCTTCCGAAAATCGAGAAAGATGCACTCAACTACCTGCCTGTTGTCTATTCCTAGAGATAGATTGTGTGTCAATTCAACAAGCTGTGCAGAGCAAGAAAGGCCTTTGTCGATATCCGTGTTGATTTGAATTTAATAAATTATGCTTAACAATATGTGACATAACGCTATTATATATAACGTGTTCTATTACATTACGTGTAATGCTTGTCAACGACGCTAGTTTGTAGTTTCCACACACTTTCTAGGCCCACTCTTGTAATGACGAAGCCTAAGCGCGAGACGCGCGGACTTGCACATTTTGCTGATCGAAATTTATGCATAGCTTCCACAGCGTTGCATCCGATGTATGAAACGGACTATATTCTTTTTCATGCGTGCCTACATAGATGATAACGCACATTTGCTAACGATGTGATATTGTACCTCTGTTCTTCTTCCCATGAAGGTTCATTGCTGGAACGAAGTGCACGGATGCCAATTCGAGGACATTGTGGAAGATATGCTTGGACATTACGAGAAGGAGTGCACATTCCACACAGTGGAATGTTTGCGATGCGGCGAAGGAATCCCACACAGGGACCTGTCAGCGCACTACGTGTCCGGGTGTGGCGCGGGTGTCGCTGCAGCACGCACTCAAAGCACATCATTGGAACCAACATCGACGATACTTCAAAACATTAACGCTGCTCTGGAAGAACTGAAGGCGACGTTGCAGAACGCCAACAATGACCAGCTGCTGCCTAGGTTCAGAGTGAAGTAAATGCACTGACTGAGAAAGTCAGGATCCAGGGAACCAGGTTGGCCGAGATCGCACGCGAGGTCGAAGCATCCGTGAAGACAGAAATCCTTCAAGCCGCGGCGACGGTGTCGGTACGTCCGTGGCCTCGTCGAAACTCGGCCGAGGAACGAGCCGGCACGTCTTCGTCACCGGTGGGTATGTTCATTCTTCGTAAGCTGGAACACTTCGCCGGTCTGTCACTCTGCGCCCTGGAACAGATGCGATAGCGTTCCTCGCAGCACGATCCTCGTCGCGTAGTTAACCGTGGCACGAATGAGAACTACAAACGCTGTTCGTGCGTAAGCAGGGCGCTGTGGACGACGCGTACGTGGATGAAAGGACGCGGGAGCGAGTGGTACGTCGTGATTCTAGAAAACTGCGAAGGCATTCAATGGATGGAGCTGCGTACGCGAAGCTTGCTCACATTACAATTTTGCACGCCAGGGACGCATACTTTGCGGTTGAATTCCGGAAAGATTCGGTTTTTCTGGCACGTGCAGGTGATTTTTGCGTCATGTCTCCGGGCTCGCGCTGTTCTGCGCCTTCTTTCAAGGTGGAGGTGTGCAACCGGGAACGAGGGCGCATGTATCCAATGACTTCCCATGACTTGCCTTGTAACTTCAAGCAAGTAGGAGAGTCGTGGCTGCATATTTATCATAGATTGCAAAACCTTTAGAAGCTATCATTTCCTTCTGGACGGAATTATGAAGTTCGAGATCAAGCTTTCGCACAAAGACAGCGCGCAGTCGGGAGACTAGAGCGCACCGAGTTGAGGTTCACCTGTCGCTTGTTTCATAATGCTTTTCTTGTAGTAAGTATGTTCATGTGCGACAGAGTGCTATTCGCCCTACTGTCTGAGCAATCGTTATGCTATTCAGTTCTTGTGTGGCTTCAAGAAGTCCCGCCTGCCTTTTGTGATATTGAAGCTTCGTGCTAAATACGATCGAGCCAAAGCGAGGAGACAGAGTGTTCATGCATTTGCTTAAAGAGGCCCTGGAACACTTTTCCAAGTAATCATCAAACAGATTTCTTAAAGGAGTTTACTGTCTCACGAATCGACTGCCGCAAAAAGTTTTAGAATCCATCAAGCACGAGGGGAATTACAGGGATTTGTCTCACGTTTTAAGCGCTCTCTCCCTCCTTTCGTAAAAGCGAGCGCGCTCAAAGGTACGCAGGGGGAGAGGTGGGGGTGACAAGAAAGTAAAAACTTTGTACGTTCGTTAGCGGGCGCAATGACTGGGCATTTTTCTTTTTTTTTTCCTTCGAAGCAGCGGCTTACTTTCAGCGTTATCGCAAGCCGGCGCACGGGCACGTGGCGGCACCCCGCGGCGGCCGCGGTAACTCTGCAGCGCACGATGCTCAAATCAGCCAACCTTGGGCTTATGTCGCGGTCATTCAGGTTCATGGCTTCATTTGTCGAGAAAAGCGCGAGCGATTTCTAGGTAACTTTGACAATTAATTGTAAATTCCAGGCCGCGTGCAGCGCTATCAAGTTTGGCTCACAAGTTTTCAGGGGCCTCGACTAGAGCACTGCACGGGCTGTGTTTCTCGGCCCGGGCCCGGAACTCGTTCAAAATTACCGGCCCGACTCCGGCCTGGTGACTCAAAGGCCTTGTCCAGCCGTTGAGTCACCGGGCTGGCCCTGTCGCTTTGAGCCTGTAGCTTTGAGCCGATAGGGCCGGATTGCGAATAGCAGTCCGGCCCTATCGGGCCCGACTGCAATTCGGGCCCAACAGGGGCCCGAGCCAATCATTGATGTGGCGTTGCCCGAACATAGAAGCCACAGCAAGGTGTTTAAAGTGGCAGATATCTAAGCTTTGCATGCGCATGCTTCCCTAGCATATATACTTTAACTTAAGGTAATTTCTTGTAAAAAGGGGCTCACGGTGGAAGCAGTTGAGCGGACATACTGGGTACGATAAACGGCTGTTCGGCAGTGGTATACTGTACCTATTTTCTGTGTCAGTGCAATGGGGATCATCAAAAGCGTTTTGTAGCAGATATCGTGGCAAGGAAAGTGATTTGCAGCACGAGTTCGGTTTCGATAGGAAGGAAGGAAAGAAACAAACAGAAAGGGAGCAGGCAGGGAGGTTAGCTAGAAAGAACTTGCGGTTGGCTACCCTACTATGGGGACTTTCGATAGGGAGCGCAATAAAAACAGACGAAACAGTGAACAGAACGCTGTCTTCACTTCGTTTTTATTGCCTTCTCATTTGGAATTTAATGCATGCTTTAAAGACAAAGCCAATCAAATAGCACCTGTCCTCCGCATAGTAGCACCTTGCCATAGCAAGAGAAATAGAGGAAAAAAGCCAAATTTATTACGCTTGTTGTAAATACACTTACCTAGATGAAAATAATAACGAATCGCGTGCGCCATGTGTGCTTTTAGAAATATATATTTCCCATTGAATTCTTTTCATATATCACACCACTGCTAGTATACGGTCTATAAGTTTTTCGTGGCATAGCTTATTGTTTTTAACTGAGAAGCACATGAAAGAAAATTCCAGCTAGTTAAACACCGCCTGAACCTTCGGACAGCGAAGCTGTCACCAGGCATACTTGTCTCCCAAATTTCGACAAAATCTTTAGGATTTTATATCCGCCCTAGCTGGCTCGTGATGAGCGTCTATCTTCGTAAGCTCGTATAGCACGGGCGCTGCGCTTTTATTGCGATAGCAATTATATGGACAGTCTCGGCTGGATTTTGCCGTCGCCGTCATTCACCGTATATGTATAAGTATGTATATATGTATATCAAAGTCCCAAAGGAAAAGAATTCAGAAAAATGCTTCCGAAGCGCAGAATCGAACCAGCGACCTATCGTTCCGCAGCGTGTGGCGCTAACCACTACGCCAGAAAGCGCAGATCCTTCAGGTAGCTAACGGCGAGCGTTATATACACACCCTTTACCGATGGCAGGACTCAGAGACGGCAGGCGCTTATAAGCGTTTCTTCATTACCAGCGAGATGGCGCGAGGACCGCGTTGGCGAGCTCGCTCGCTTCTTCTTATATTTGCGCAGGGAGAACCTTGCCCTTCCGCTGTCTGCTCGCGCGGTTTTCTCGTGGTGAAGGGAAGAGGGATGTTTCAAGCTTTCACCGTGATGTCCACGCTCATGTTACAGAGCGTACGAAAGTCACTCGAGCTTAAGGGACGCCGCCAAACGAACAAACAGAATGATGAGCGCGAACTATCAAGTGTTGCAGCTCGACACTTGAAGCACTCTAGTTTCCTTCGCTGCTTCGGCCGCCTTTGCAACAGGAGCGCTGTTCAAACTGAGAGTATCCATTGGCGAGCCTCACTTCGTATAGCATTAGTTTCTTGCTATTTAGGAGAGTCTTCGATGCCTCGTGAAACGCGAAAAGTGACCGTTGGCGTCGGCGGCGTCAACTCTAGTGTTGCAAAAATAACCATCACGTGATGGACATCGCCATATGACGTCATCATTACGTCACATATCGCCAGAATTTGTGACGGTACTATGACGTCACCAATGGACATCGTCGCTTAGTCAAAGGTACGCCGATCCTGGAAGCACTGCAAAACCAGATAAAGTGCAGAAAACATCCAATGCCTCCGATCCTGGAGGCAGTCCAAAACTACGTTAGGTGCAGAAAACTTTCGTGGGGGGACGGGGTTAGATCAGTACATCCATTGCAAAAAAAAAAATAAGAAGATGACTTTCGCCTTCTAGTCGACTTAGGGGAATGCATACGGCAACCTTTGAGGAATTTTTTTTAGAGCGCAGCTCTTAGGCTGCCGTACCTGCGTTGAGCGGCGTCGCCGTTGGCTGGCGTGGACCGCGTAACCGATAGAGCGGACGAGGACGAAAGAGAGCGAACGCGGAGTCTGTCGACATCACTAGCCACTGGCCTCTAACCTCGTTTTCTTCCTCCGTCATGCGCCCTGTCCCCTCGGTCGGAGCTCGTGTGTATGAAGGTCTGGCACGTGCACTGCGGCTGGCTTCGCTTGTCATAATGGGGCTGTCGGCGTTTCCCTTGGTTCGCGACGCCTGCAATGCACAGAGTGGTGTGCGTAGCAATCGAGCGCTGGCACTTTCTGTGGCGATATGTAACGAATGTTACACTGCTACAACTGCGGATAGCCGAAACTTCAAACGCAGTTGGCATTGCCCCAACACGAAGCTGCGCTCAGAATTCGCATTAGGCAGTATCGTAATCGTCGGTGATTTTCTTTTTTTGGCTGTGAAACATTGCCCGCGAGAGCCACACAAAAGGTGAAGTCAACAACTATACATAAGCAACGCACGACTGCAGAACAAACAAAGAATGTTTTTCCCAGGCAGGCAAAGCGTCAAGTAAAATGGCACTTGTGAAGCTGACCCGGCGGATGTCGCGGGGCATATTCTACAAGCGGTACTGTGCTCGAAAGTTTCAATAGTATTGCCTTTGTAACAAACCATCTTAATTGCACAAAATATTTCTTTTATCGCGATATCGCCTTAAGCACTTTGAAGGCTTCTCTCTTTTTGGTTGTTTACAAAAGAGGTCTCGCGCCATGTATTTTGGGCGCACTTCTTTTTGGGAAAACCATTTGGTTTGCTATCCTGTTTTAGAGATATTGGGCGAGGAGGAGTTAGTACGTCATCTAGGACCCTGTAAGGTTGTTTCAATTGGGCGAATCCGGTGTTTGATAAACCCGTTCGCCCTTGTAGCGCATTCTGAATCCATGTCGTGGTAAGAACCTCTTTCAGAGCGAGAAGAGTGCTCTTCAGCGAAGCTCTTCAAGCACGCCGTAAAGTGTTGGCCCTGCCGCAAAGCTATCATCATCATGAACGGGTATGTGCTAGGGAATTTGGTCAAATCCTACTACTCACCGCTACGGCTAGGCCTGTAATAACTCTGATCGGTAAGAGAACGATTACAGAGAGAGAGACAGCAAGAAAGAGAGAGAAACGGACAGAGAGACGGAAAGACAGGTGTAATGAAAGAGAAAGAAAATTCTTGCCGAAAAAAAAAAAATGCTTCACCAGGCGGAATTCGAACCCGCGTATCATCGATCTGAAGGCGAGCATCCTAACCACTCGGCTATCCAGGCACGCTAGCATAGCATAGCATAACCTTGTAAAGTATAGTGTAGCAAGGGGTCGGGAAAATGAAGTGAGCGTGAGGAGGAACAGGGAGGAAAGGAGGGGAGGGGAGAGAGTAAAGCGTTGCGTAGCACGGAAAGAATGAGAAAGAGAGAAATAGAGAGAAAGAAATGCTTAAGGAAACAGAAAGAGGTGGTTTATCCCTCTGTCATAGGAATAGGAATAACACGAAAGTAAAGCGTGCCCTTTCAGAAGTAACTAAATCTTTACTGTACGTTGATATAAGAGAGTTTGCACAATGTATGTTGATGTCTCGCAGCTATAGCACCGTTTAACGCGGATGCACCCACTTTGATGATTGGTGGTACATCTCCAACCCGACAACTAACGTCCATGCTAAATGATTAAAACAATCCCTTGTGGTAGCTGTAGCAGTTAACGGTGAAAGCGTAATCAGAGAAACGAGGTGCGATAGGCAGAAGAGCATCGCATATTGGACGCAGAACTTGGTCGCCATCCCGCGGCATGTCAAAATGTGATTGAACAACACGGCCGGACTATAGGAAAACGCAAAGCGCGTTGTGCCGCCCCGGTAGCCCGGCCGCGATTTTTCTCGTGGCGAGCGCGTGAGCGGAGAACGCGGCGTCACAGCCAGTTGAGGCAGGCGCGCGTCGCAGAGCTATTTTTGGTTTGGATTAGCGTGATGGTATGAGCGAGGCCGACGCTTTTACGACGCTTGGCTAAGGTCGCCACCTCGCGGTGTTCTAAGGCATTGAAAAAATTGAACTTCTATGGAAAACGCGCCGAATTAGATGGACGTGTAACGCGTTGCACGTGCTAATCGCGGAGGCCACAGTAATGACGAATTACTTTACTTTACCGCTCCCAGAGAGCAACACCTCCCCGCCGACCGTGAGAGTGGTAGATATAAAAGGCGCGTTTGTAAAGCCTTTGGAGTCTGTGACCGTGGCGCAGTGGATAGCGTGCCTGGCAGCTGTTGTTGCGGACCGAGCGGTCGTGGGTTTGATGCCCGTTGACGGAACCTTTCTTTGCCATCTGATAGGGTAAATTTTTTCGACGTCATTTCCGTGACGGAAATACGCCACTGAAGTCTTGGTGGACCGCGGCATAAAACACTTTCGTGTTAAAAAAGATAAAAAGAAAGAGAAACGGCAAAATTCTTGCCGAAAAAAAACTCTTCACGAAAAATTCTTCTTCACGCCTACGGACGGAGACATCGCGCGCAACCACTGCTCTATAGGGCATATAGGCTGTCTGCGGCCGGTCGTGCCCAGAGAGTCATGGGGCGTCCTTAGAAAGTGCGTACTCCCAAGGAGGAAGCCGAGCATAAGCGGCGACGGGTCCGTGCTTCGCTGTGCCAAGCTTTGCGCGACTTAGTGCAAACATTAAATTCTTCTTCTTTTTTATTTCTTCCTCCAGCGGAGAACGTTACGAAAGTATGCTCACCTTTGCTTGAAGACCTAAAGAATACCAAGTACAATCTTGAAGAACAAAATATAACGACAAAACTTCTTCAATGCTGTTTGCGGTTCATTTGGGTATCGTGATGAGAATACACTGCATTCTTGTTTTGTTGATGCACATCTGCAAAGAACTTGTATCTACAAATGATAACCGAAGATTTCGAGTTACTTTAGTAAACACTGTTCAAGCAGATGAGCTTAGTGCTTTGTAGTTGTAACCTGCTTTTCTTGCTTATGTGCATATATTAAATGAGAAGCATTTCTTAGCGAACCTTTGGCAATTTGAGCGTTTCTATCTATCTGTCTATCTATCTATCTAGCCTCCTACGTCTGGGTGCTCTCATGATCGCCTCGTTAAGTTGGTGTAGACCAAAATTGGCATGGTAGGGTAAGAAGATTTGACAAATATGGCATAAATGACATGTTATTCATGTCATGAAGTTATGACATGAATAACATGACAATCTTGTCGCGTACGTCGTCAAACCCGTTCGTCACGACACGTGTGGCACATCTCGAATGAATAAACCGCGCGAAAGAACGAGGACGAACAGAAGAAACAACAGACCAGCGCTGTGGTCTGTTGTTTCTTCTGTTCGTCCTCGTTCTTTCGCGCGGTTTATTCATTCGAGATGGAATCACACCAACTTGCCCAGTTAAACGTTCTAGTGTGGCACATACCCGTTTACCACGGGCCTCGGTGTACGCGTATGCGCCACAGGTGATTGACAGCTTATAGCTACCCAGGAAAAGCTGAGAACAGGCATTGGTAATTTAAATACGAGAGCGTTAAGAAAAAGCGACATCGGCAGCGTTGACCCGACGAATGGAAAGAATAAAAACTAGGATCCCTGAAGGAATCGAACCCAAGCATTCTGCGTGGCAATCAGGCATTCTACCACAGAGCCACGCCAGATCTATAAACTGGTTTGGAAGAACAGCTTATGCAGGCGTAATGTCGGTTTAATATTGCATTTTTACTCCTATGATTCACGAAGCTATATTGAAGCATTGATCGACCCCCGGAGGAAAGCCTGAACGAATGTTACGTATGATATTCGCACGATCGCACCGTAAAGTGCCTAAGTTTCGATAAGACTGACGTATGTACCCTAACGTGAGGGCTGATGTTACGTCGCACCATAAGTTACTCTTTAAACGCCAGTGTTATCAACACCTGGTAACACCACGATGTGCGCACAGCTACTACGCTTACAAATATACGTCGATCGACCTCGTAACGCTTAGCTCAAAGCCATGAAATACAGCATAGAAGTACTCGCTGACTGGTTCGCATGAAACCGATTCCCACAACGCGTGGGATCTGCAATTTTTTTATTAATCACGTATTTACTGTACTGCAGTGCACGCAAAATTTGTATAATAAGAGGTTCGCGAACTTATTTTTTAACTCATTTAATTTTTGTGTATGTTTGTCTGCTGTAATCCTCCCGCCCTCTAATGTACTTGCACCGACAGTAGAGTAATCTATAATTATGATACTTCTCATGTTCGCGACTCTCACACAAACTTTCCACAACACTTCCACTGGTATGAGTTGTACTAAATGGAATTACAAATGCATAGCGACATCAGCGAAGTAGCGTGTCAACGCACCGTACCTCATTTTTATTATGTAGAAAACACGGAATATTGTGAACGTAACTTAATATAAAGGTCACACAATGAAACGTGAACATAGTGTCTGGGAACACCTACAAACTTCCTCGGCGCACAAAAAAAAGAAAGAAAAATTCACGTCGTCACTCTGCTTTGTACAACCGGCGGGCCGTTGAACAATGGTTGAATTATGCCAAAACTAAAGAAAACATGTCCAAACTGCGCTATAAAATGTCCAGCAGACTGGCGAGAGGCTCGCTTCACGAAGGGTATAACCCCACGGGGGCCATGGCTTCACCATCGTTCTTTGCGCGAAAGAAGATACCGGGAGCGAAGCGTATGTAATTTATGGTCTTGGAAATAGAGCGCTTTTTACGCGTTAACTGGAACGTGAACAAGGGCTACTCGGACAAGCCCACGCGCTTCGCTTATCAGAGACTTGAAAGGTTAGAAGAGCTTAGATGACATGAGGAAGCTGAACGCCGCCTTTCAACTTGCGCACTCATGAATATATGTAAGATAACAATCATTAAGTCTTCAAGTTGTGTCGCGGACATTGTTCTAGATAATAAATCTTGATTACTCCGTCGTCGCCTACTTTCGTCTGCTGGCCCCTTTATACCTTCTCATCTTTCCCGCAGAGCGGCGACTTAAAAAAAAAATAAGAAAAAGAAACACCGTATCATTTATTACCACAAGTACTATGGAGCATAGAGTTTCCCAAAATTAACTAGAGGGAACTCTGGCGCTGCGATCGTTCAACCACCATGGGAATGATGGGTAGTACACGGATTTGCCTAGTCTTTGTACTTGCGGGCTTCGAACGCACTTGTGGCTTTGTTTATTGCTGTGTTTTGGTTTTCTTTCAGATAAAAGAATGGATCGTTGTGAACTTCGTGACCAGATTTGAATTGGTGAGCCTAAAATGTGAAGTGGTGAAGTGGAACTGTTGAACGTTTGCTGAACTTCATCTTGCGACAAAGCGGATGCAGGCGACGCCCAGCCAAACGGAGCCGAAAGTACGAAGTTTAGGACAAATCCGTGTACTACCCATCATTCCCATGCTGGCTGAAGCGCCATGCGTTGCAGCTCCCATAGACACTAGTGCCAGAGTTCCCTCTAGCAAGTATTGTAGGAAACTGTATGCTATGGAGGACATGACGAAAGAATAATTCATTGGCTACAAGAATTTCAATAAAGAAAAGGTGATGCTCGAAGGGGGGTGGGTGGTCGATATATTTCTTTTGCTTGGAGTTGAGTGGCACACTACTTTGAAAAGAAATAATTATAGCTGAAAGCAGGAATGACTAACAGTTTCGCCATTTCTTGTTCACTAACAAGACAAGGCATGCGTTGTAGTATCACTAGTGAAGGACCCGAACGATACCATTTTGCTTCAAATGTTGAACAACAACAGATACAGCGATAAGGCAGAAAAGCCTTCTATGACATTTAAGGAGGTGCGTAGGTAAGTGGGCTGAGGTGGGAATGGACAGAGGGCAGCTAAGTCAAAGATGTATTTTAGGCTAATTGGTTTGACTTGAATATATATTACCAGCGGAACTAAAACAGGGACAGACGAAAGATGCACACAGGACGACCGCTACACTTAATATTTCCGACACATGACCATAGGTCAGCGAGAAATGTGGAGCTCACTCAGACTCACTCATAAAATATATTTTGACTTTAGGACTCACTCGGACTCAGACTCACCAAAATTTTCCTCATTTGGACTCAATCGGACTGAGACTCACTGAAAGTTTTCTCAACCTGACTTACTCGGACTCAAAGTCAGCAAAATATTGCTCGCTGGAACACACTCCGAGTCAGACTCACGGCTCGATCTGAGTCTGAGTGAGTCTGAGTGATTTGGCTCTTGAGTCCAGTAGTGTATAATTAACTTTTCTACCATAGTGTCAATGCTCTTTAACATCAATATCCCATATAATTGGTGCTCTACTTGGTGCGCTTTGATCTCACACCTTCAAGCACGAGTTATCAAGCTTACAATATAGTAATATCATTTTTATCGAAAAAGATGACTCACACAAGATAGTTTTATCAAGAACGTCCCGTGAAAGACCTTGCCAGAGGGAGGTCAACCCCCTACGGTTTAAACTACGGTTTGAAGGAACTGAGGTTTCTCGTAACTGAGATTAGCGTGCCCGTGTAACCACGGTATAAGAGAGCAATTGGTTCACTTTTGTAAGCGGTGTGGGTTCGGTCCAAGCATGACATGGAACTCGGCTGTTGGGAGGAGGTCGTGACCAGATCAGACGAGAGATCTGTGACGTTACGCACTTATATAAGGAGGCAGACAGATGCATAAGTGTACTTTCAGTTGTCCTCACAAAAAAAAAAAGGATTAGCTTCTTGATTAAAACAGATACTCCGACTTGACACAACAAAATATAACAAAAAACTACACAGACGTTTCGCCACCTATGCGGGTGGCATCTTCATTATGAACTGGCACCGAATGAGCGAAGGTAACCCCGTCTATTTGTAGTCTCGTATGTCTCTGTACACATCCGGTAGGGGGCCACGGTTGCGTGCGCGACGCGTAGCTTGGCACGCGTATCTGTTGAAGGGATAATGACGGTACAATCAGTCTAGATGTGTTTTTTTACCAGCAGGGCTCTTTAATGCGGCAGTTAGTCCGTAAGCTGCGAAAAGACATTATCCTCATCATAAACCGGCTCGAACTATCTTAGTCCTCTTCTTGATCGTCGTCTTCATCTTCTGCATCGCTCGAAGAACACGTAGGCCGATTCCTCCGGCGCGGGATGCGATAACACTGATAGGTGAGACAACGAGTTCAGAGAGATGGAGAAACAGAGAGACATAGAGAAAATGAGAGATAGAAAGAAAGAGAGATAAAGACAGAGAAAAGAACTTGGAAGACGCTTGAACTTAGCCTTCAAGAGCAAAACACGATAGCGTAATCGGGCTCCGTGCGATTCGCATTCTCAATGGCTAGGCTGGCTTCGGTGTTCGGTGAATGCCTCAGCCGTTCCGTAAGGAAACGAACGACTGTGAGCGTAACATTGGCCATTTCAAAGTATCCCAGAATGTCTACTACAAGTACAGTTAAGTGACCACTGCGCCATAATTGTTCCTTTTGCGAATCTGCGATGGGCCCACTACGCGTCCGTAAGGCAGCAAGCGAACCTAAGCAGCTGTTCACTTTGTTGATACTTTTGCTGATGATGATTATTAAATATGTCCGAGCGCTTTGTAAAGGGCGGGCCTTTAAAACACCCGCTCGTTGCGCAATTCACATGTTCTTACGCCTTGCGCGATTCTGGTGCGATTTTGACGCCTGACGCAATATTACCATCGTTAAGGAGACTCCTTCCATCCCATGACATCCATATAGTGTTTTTTTTTTCCGAAGCATTTTCAAGAAATAGCGTTGTTCCGTGGTAGAACACCTCTTTGCAACGCAGATGGCCTGGATTCAATTCTCACTCGAACCTTTTTATTATTTATTCTATTATCTTTGTATTATCTCGGTCACGGAGAAGATGATGTTTCGCTCGTAACCAACGACAGCGACGCCGACTTCGGACTTTCTGCGAAACGAGCTCCTTAACGCTACGGCGTTAAAACAGACATTCTAAAGGAAAATTTCTTCCCTTTCTTTCTATCTCTGTTTCTCTCTCTCTAGTCGTTTCTCGTTCATCAGCGTTACTGCATCCCACGCCGGACAAATGGCGCACGTGTTCTGAAAGCGAAGCAGAAGAGGAAGAACAGAAAGCGCATGCCGGTTTCGCACGTGTTGTGCTTTCACCGCTAAGTTTGCGTTGAAGCCATAGACCGCACGAAGGCCACTTTCCTCGCTGCAGCAGCCACGTTTGCGAAAGAAGTGAGCTGCTAGCTAGAAGAGCTAACGTAGGGGCTAGTTGAATTAACAACTTTGACAGTTCGCGCTCGTCCTCTGTATACCTGTGCGTCCTTCTTTGATGTTCGAGCAGCACGCTGCAAGTGTCTTTTCTTTTGCTGCGTCCTTTTGTGCTTGAGCAATGCGCAGCATATTTCTAGCTGCTTGCTCTTCATCCTATGACATTTAATCGTCTTGCTATCGCATTCATTGCTTCGCCGTCGAGGTGAAACTGACTTTTTTTCTTTTGTTTTCTAAGGCGGAAGCCTTAGATGCCTCATCAAACGCAATAAATTACGGTCGGCGTTGACCACCATCCCGCGGCCTCAGCGTCAACGACGAATGATGGAAAATATAATCCTCGCATGACATTGTCGCTTTGCCAAAGGTGGGCCGATCCATGAAGGCAGTGCTAAACCAGGTAATGAGCAGAAAGCTGCAATGCCTCTTATCCGGGAGGCCATGCGAAACCAGGTTTGGTGCCGAAAGCTTGCGGGTGAGTGGGGATATATCAATACAATAGACTGAGGAAAAGAAGATAAACAGTCAAAGGAATAAGAAGATGGATTTCGTCTTCGAGTTGTCTTAAGCAATGCATAAGGGGCGCGTGCTTTCTTTACCGTTATTTCTGTGCAAGAAATGCAGCCTTCCCTCGCCCTCAGGTGGAATGAGGGCGCGGCTCATTCCTTAATTGGGCTCTGACACGCTTTTCCGCCGAGCCTCATTGGCTCGCCGCGCATTTAGTTCCCCCTTTCCACCACGTTTCCCTCTCGCCCCTCTCGTCAAGGCACTCCCTTGTCCCCATCCGCGAGGCAATTCTTGGCCCTGCAGCCCTTCCTGCCAAGCCTCCCTCTCGCGGCACCACAAGGCCACGTGACCAGCATTACATTGCCAGCGCCGGCGAAGGGTTGACTGACAACAGCTTCGCTATTAAACAAAGCCAGGAGTCATTGTTCTAACGGGAAAATGGGGGGCAAGCAATGCTTGGCGTGTGCCTGCCGGACGTATTACTTTTCTTTCGCGGCTTAACGCATTGCGCGATGTTCCCTCCTAACTGTTCACTCCACCCATGCCGGAAACTGGACTATCATCCACGTGCTTAGCAGCGTGCCACTTCGAGGGCTACGGCGACAAAGACGGTCGTGCGTTCTTTTCCAGGCAACAATGAAACGTTGCAACGTGAAATCGCTAGTGGCCTCTATAAACGATCCGCTTTACCGCTTTAGAAAGGGGTGATCGCCGAAAAGCCCACCTTCCAGCAAACATCATTTATTGGAAAACGGCGCGTAGAAATGTGCATGTGACCGGCGCACCTTCGAAGACCTAATTTGTGTACACGCTCATTTCTGTACACTGACAAGCGCCTGTTTTTTTTTTTTTTCGGTCATGCCTACAAAGCCAATTTGGGATCCATAAAAGCTTCGCTTGAAAAATTTTTTTCGCCTGTCTATAGATTGTTTTATGGGACTACACTAAACTCTGTGGTACAGACCGCTCCGGCAAACACCCACTCAAAATTTGAATTCTGAGATGTCGTAGACACATAGAGAACATGCTGGAGCATTGTCCCTCGACGCCTGCACGGGAACAAAGAGGCGAGCGTAATTATTCACGAGAAGCGGGAGCGATTTATTCACAGTAGTGTGTGTGCGGCGGCCCGTTCCCATTTCAATCATTCCGCTATTCCACGCTTTAATATTTGCATGTTCTTCTCACAATTTCCTTCTACGCCAGAGCGCATATTCAACGACAACGTGAATTCGTTCAACGACTCCCCCTAAGCGAGGTTGGCCCAAACCGCAAGATTTCAAAAAGGAGGCGCAGCACTTTTTCCGCATGTTAGAATAAAAATAAAGCACGGTCTTTTTCTTGCGTTTATCTCTTCGTCACTTCGCGAACTTGATCATAAAACTCAATAACAGACCCCCCCCCCCCTCCAGCCACCGCTATTCCGGCGTGTCTTGTGATGAGAGGACTGTTACGCTGAGTGATGGGTGAGAAAACAGTCGTTGAAGGGGAAAAAAAGTAGAGCGAGTGGCGCGATGCCTTTTCATAAATAGCCGCATTACGAAGAAAGGGAATTGCGCAAGGGCCATTCAGCTGAAGCTTGGGAGGTTGCGAAACCACCGAAAAAGATTCGGAAGCCAAGCGGAACTCTCTCCGAAAAAGAAAGAGAGAGAGGGAGAGAACGTTCGTCCTTAGCCCGACGTAGCGAAATACTTCTAAGGAAATGAGGTATTTCGACAATAGCGACCGCAAGTTAACGGCATGGCGTTCTCCCCTTCGAGAGCACCGATTGGCTACAGCCACGCCTTCATTTCTAATGATGCTTGAAAGAAGGCAATGTTCGTTTCGCTTTCTTTTCGTTTCACAGAACTTCCAGTACTGGCGGTCGTAATAGATACTAAGCACAAGATATATCTCTTAAAAAAAGAAACGTGTAATATAATGTTTTGATACCAGTGGACCTTTCAGAATTCGTACGTAATACTTCCAGTAGCTGCAGGAAAAAAATTGTATCTGTATCAGTGACAGCCCTGAATACCCACACTCTTTGTAGAATAGACGTGGCAGAAACCGGCATACCCCTGTTTATAAAACTATTGTGCCATACTGCGTTTCCATTTGTCATCATTATTCGAAAATGTTAAAACATATTGATGCACAAACTTAGCGATACTTAATTACATGCAATGGCACTCAGTGATTGCACTCAGATGTTTAAGTGATGCCTACGAGCCGACTATATGATGTTGATTTTTGTTAACGCGGTCTCCAAGGGACCGTGAAGATCTGTTCGTTATAAGAGAGGTTCGCAATGAGGGGCAACCCGTATGACTCGAAAGCTGCGATTCCTTGTGCTCCCAAGCGTACACTACAAAAGACAAAAAAAAAACAGCGTTAAAAACACATAGAAAAACGTAAAAATTGTGTACATTGATTCCTCACGCTACATTCCTGCCTGATTAGGTCAGCTAATAACTAAATAACGCTTTTGGGCGCTGTGGAAATACGTGCACTGCTGAAAAAGAAGTCGTGAATCCTAACTTTTCCATGCGTTCTTATATTGCATCATGTTTAGAAAAACGTGACATGAAAACAAAGAAGAAAACATGATGGCCGTTAATGAGGCACAATGAAACTGTTGCGCTTGTTTAGTTAACTTACGAAGTAATAGCTCGCTGATACGGGTGTCTAATATTGTCGAATAGGAAACGTGATCGAAAATGAAACTGACTTTTGTAAGTATCGGCGAAATGAAGCTTTCTTGAACTATTTTATGTAATCTAAAAACCAAGCAATACAAGGGTGAGCGTTCATAATTTACAACTCGAGAGAACTCCAATGATTATGAGACACGGCGTAGTAGAAGGCTCAGGTATTTTGGACCACCTGGGATTCCTTAACGTGCACCTAAATCTAAGTACGCGGGCCTCCAGCATTTTCCCGCCATCGAAAATGAGACCGCCGTGGCCGGTATCGAACCGGCGACTGCGATTGAGCAGCCGAACACCGTATGGTGCGTTCACACTGAGACATTCGGCGGCGAGAGCGCGCGGAATCCGCTTCGGCGGCAGCGAGATCCGCCGGAAAAGCCCATTTCGCGCCGATCGGTCCTGGACCGATTTTTGGGGCAGCTGCCGCCGGGTTCCCTCGCCGCGAACCAATTGGAACGCGAGTCGAACATTCAAAAAATGGCGGCGCGCTTGTGATATCGCAGTCGTCGAAGCCCGCAGCAACAGCGAAGTCTTTCGTAATCATCCTGTAGCTCTCGACAACTGCCAAGTGTTGTCGCGATTAGCATCTTTGCATACATCATCGCGATCTCGCAAAACGGGTAGCATTATCTCGGCTCGAAAGCTTCTCGCGTCTTGCAAATCAGGGCGAACCAACCACGACTGCTTGCGCGTTCTTGTTCGGCGAACGCATGTTTCTCCTCGTCAGACATCGCCAGAAAGTTCCTTTCCAGCAGGCCCAGCAGTTCCACGACCCTGCTCCTGTTTATGCGCTTCGCCATAGCGAAACGCGTACACAACGCCGAGCGCGTCGATGCCAGCGTTCCTTCGCGCGAAAGGAAGATGACAACTAGACGCCCTAGTTTCGGCGGTGCGGTTACTACGCGGTGTGAACAATGTTGAATTTCGGGGGCGCGCGAATTCCGGTCGCTGTGACCGGCGGATTCCCCAGTGTGAATGAGCCATAAGTCCTGTACCACAGCGGAGGGAGCTGGAGGGAGCTGATGTAGTTCAAAGGTGACAATCCGCGGCTAAGTGCAGCCGGCTGATGTTTTCTGGGAATGGCTTTATTATTGCCTATACGAATTATCAACTTGCCATGTCACTAAACCACCGCTAGGAAATGCCCGCGTGAAAGGCACGTCGCCACGCTCTATTTCCTTCCCGGCCTAATACAAAGGGAAAACGCGTGCTATGGAAGGAAAGTATTCAATATTGGGATCTGCCACATTGACGGAGGGTGAAGAAGGGCTATACTTTGACGTGGACGCCGATACTTGTCACCAGAGCTCTTTGATGATGTGAGAGCAAGATGTTCACAACGAGACCTGTGCGGGAAATGTAGCGAGATACGTATTGTGAAGTCCTGAATTGCAGTGGCCCTATTTGAGAAGCGACAAGTGGAGCAGACAGCGCCAATTTGAAAGGCACATGAAAGCTCTTGTTAACGAAAATTTTCAATAAAAATGTTCCGAAGGGTTGGTGTATCGCAAAATGGTAACCGCGGATGGAAGATGTGGAAAGGAACTGAACGAACAGAGGCAAAAAAAATCACAGCATATCCACTTGGTGAATGATGATGAGTGGGGCGAAGCGAACTCGCGCTGCACCACGGCGATGGCATTGGCGCGAGCGTGGTCCTTCTTGATGGAAGATATTGTAGCGCGCGTTCTGGTATGCAGTAGAAGAAGAAGACGACGTTGACGAGTGAGACTCTCATGCGTGTTCGCCTGTGTGGCATTCTTTCTTCTTTACTGCGCGCGTTCTGGTATGCAGTAGAAGAAGAAGACGACGTTGACGAGTGAGACGCTCGTGCGTGTTCGCCTGTGTGGCATTCTTTCTTCTTTACTGCGCGCGTTCTGGTATGCAGTAGAAGAAGAAGACGACGTTGACGAGTGAGACTCTCATGCGTGTTCGCCTGTGTGGCATTCTTTCTTCTTTACTGCGCGCGTTCTGGTATGCAGTAGAAGAAGAAGACGACGTTGACGAGTGAGACGCTCGTGCGTGTTCGCCTGTGTGGCATTCTTTCTTCTTTACTGCACGCGTTCTGGTATGCAGTAGAAGAAGAAGACGACGTTGACGAGTGACAACACGCACGAGGGTCTCACTCGCCGACGTCGTCTTCTTCTTCTACTGCATACCAGAACGCGCGCTTCTCACGAGCTAGAGGTGGCCCCAACTAGGTGGTTACAAACCGGTCACAGAGGAAGGACAGACCCACGGCTTTAGGAGCTTCGCCCCTAAAACGAGCAAGACTGCTAGCCGGCCTAGTTGGAACGAATTCATTCTAGTACTTGTACACGGACAAGCGCAATTTTTCCGTGTGTGCTCCTCTCTTCGTCCCCGTTTGTTCTCGCGCAAGTACTGCAATGAAAAAAAAAGGAGGTTGAAAAAGAAAGGGTAAACTCCGACTTAACATAAACCGACCAAAAAAATACGACGTTTCGCTACCTATTTAGCTGGTATTTTTAGTATACAGTGGCACAAATGAAGGTGACCAGTTCACAAATCATATTCGTCCTTGTACGCTTCACTGGCACCGTCTCTAAGTCACGCCGGAAAGACATGCATTCATGCTGCGCTTTGTTTCCTCGGTCAGTACGCTGCCCTTCCGCTGTCCTCCGCTTGCTGTCTCACGTATCTTGCCACTCGCACTGTACAGCGCTACATCTTCGGACTCTTTCATTCTCCCCGTTGCCAAGAGTTCGTTCGGTCGATTACGCACCCAATGCTAACGCCAACGGCGCTGCGAAACAGGCAGAGGAAGAGCTGTGTTTTGAAGTGGATGTTCGGTCCAGTCGGGAAAAACAGACCAGGAAATCTACTGCTGCAAGTACTGTAAACTTAGAAGCGTCGTTACCTACTTTAATAGACGGTCTCTGTGGGTTACTTGAATTTCAATTATGACCCTGTTCTGCGTGTGAATTCTTCGTTAAATTATATGATTCTTTTGCAGTGATAACTATGCAGCATTTATGGCACAGAGAGTCCCACAGATCTTTTTCATTTGCTCATGCATACCCATAAGGATTCTGTAAATGATTTCATGTATTGACTGCGCGGCATTGTACTTGACTTGTATTTGAATTTACTAAATATAGTGTAGCCTCCGAGGGATCTTTCGTAACCTGTGAATTGCAGTATGATTCAGTATACTTTGCATAGTGGAGAAGTCTCCCAAGACCAAAAGTCCTCTTAGTAGGCTTCCACATATTTTCTATTCATTTACATGCAGTAATTGCGACATGAACTTTTTGGAGAAAAAGTAAATAGTTGGACATTCTTAAAACACGGAGGACGCTTGAGCTTCGCCTTCAAACGAGAGAACGTGATAGCGTAACCTGACCCCATTTGCGTCCCCTTCTCAATCACTTGCCTGCCGTCGCTTCTCAATGTACACCGCAACCGAGCCGAAAGAAAAGGTGTGCGCACAATGTTGGTCGTTTGAAAGTTTCATAGAATGACTACCGCAAGTACATTTGCGAAGTGCCCACTACGGCATAATTATTCAATAATATTATCTGGGGTTTAACGTCCCAAAACCACGATATGGTTATGAGAGACGCCGTAGTGAAGGGCTCCGGAAATTTCGACCACCTGGGGTTCTTTAACGTGCACCTAAATCTAAGTACACGGGCCTCAAAGGCATAATTATTCGTTTTGGGAATTTGCGAAGTAACCACTATGCATACGCAAGGCATCTACGCAGCTGCACACTTTGTTGACGCTGCTGATGCTGCTGATTAATTTTGCTTGAGCGCCTTGTAATGGGTGGGCCTTTAAACCACCAACTCGTAACCCGTTGTGCAATCCATTTTTTTTTGAAGCCCGGTGCAATTCTACGCCTCTTCCACGCAATACAGGATGTTGAACGTGTCTCCTCGGACTATATAGCGACTGTGTAGGTTTTTTTTTACAAAGCCGTTTCGAGCACTCGCATGGCTCCGTGGTAGTGGGCCTGCTTCTCACGTAGAAGACGTGGGTTCGATTTCCACTTGGACCAAAGAGTTTTATTTGCATCTGTTTCGATTTTCAGCTCACGGCCAACGCCGATTTTCACTCACAACCGACGGCGCCGACACCAACACCAACACCGGAATTTGTGTGAAACGCCCTCTTGAACGCTATCGCGGGAAAAGTTTGTTGGAGGTGTGAGGAAGAAGATGGGCACGAACAGAAGCCCATTGCCGTCGGCTGGCGCGCACCGACAGTTCGCTCACTGACTACGCCCCGCCTGCTACTGCTACGATCGTCGCTCTCGCTGAATACCTCAATAAACCCCCGTAACAAGTGGTTGAGCTGCTGAGTACGAAAATCTGGAACTTCGTAACTGGAAACTCAAGCCCTCCTCTAAATTGCCAGAAGAGGGACCAACGCAACCACAACGACCCGGTGCGAGAAGCTCATCTTACCAATCAATACTTGCGCCTCAGCAAAACACCTGCGGGGAGACGCCTTCTGACCCGCTTACATATATCCCCCGTTACACAGACGGAAGAACGGGTCCGCATCCCCGAAGCTTGGCGCTTCGCTCTCCAGGTGCGTACCCTTCCGTACAACATGACTAGAGGCACCCATGATGGTCGCCGCCTTGCGCGGGCGGAGGCCGTCTCTCAACTGTATGGTGATAAGCCATATAATAATAATATCTGGGGTTTAACGTCCCAAAACCACGATATGATTATGAGAGACGCCGTAGTGGAGGGCTCCGGAAATTTCGACCACCGGGGGTTCTTTAACGTGCCCCTAAATCTAAGTACACGGGCCTCAAACATTTTCGCCTCCATCGAAAATGCAGCCGCCGCGGCCGGGATTCGATCCCGCGACCTTCGGGTCAGCAGTCGAGCGCCATAACCACTAGACCACCGTGGCGGGGTTTGGTGATAAGCCAGGTGTCTTCTATGTGGATGCTGCCGGGCAGCACCATGGGGGTTGGTTCACGGCGGCCGTCATCCACCGAAACACTACAGTTCAAGGCCTTACTTTCCGTGCCCCAAATATTACATTTGCGGAGGAGATCGCCATTGCAATGGCCGCCGCAGATCCAGAGTCCCGGGTCATGATCACTGACTCCAGGGGTGCCTGCCGCAATTTAAGCAAGGATATATTCCATACCGCGCATTCAAAATCCTCCACGCTTGCGAGTATACGGGGTATCCAACCCGTCGTACCATCGTGTGGGCTCCGGCTCATGCAGGTCTTGAGGGAAATGAGACAGCCGACGCTGCCGCCCGCGCGCTTACTCACCGGGCATCGCCTCATCCGCAGCCAGCTCCAGAACCCGATTTCAATCCGGCCACCACCTTTAGGGAGATCACCTCTTTTTATCAATCTTCGCATGGCCTCTATCCCCCCGTTTGCAAAGGCCTCACCAAGGCGGAGGAGCGCTGGCTTCTCCGCCTTTTCACCAATGCTGTGCTGTGCCCGGCAGTATTAAAACATTTCAATTCGGCCTTCTCGGGCGCGTGCCCGCGCTGTGCGGAGGAGTCTTCTGACACCTATCACATGGTGTGGGCATGCCCCTCCAATCCTGCCTACCCACCCCACTCCCACCCCAGCCGAGAGGACTGGGAAGCTGTCCTGCTCGGCTGCTCCGACCTCCAAGCCCAACAGGCATTGGTGGCTAGAGCCCGGGCCGCCGCGGCAGCTACAGGGATACCTGACTAGGGATCCCTCCTAGTGTTTGTGAAGGGCGGGCCCATCCGGCTTACCCCATCCACACCTCTCGCTGTATATAGCTTAATAAATGTTTTCCACCACCCGGTGACTACAGTTGTCTGCCCTGGCCCGTTGCGTCAACGCGACCAACCGATCTTCAGCGGTACAGAACAGCAAGATTTGGAAGACCGGCTTGCTGTGTACGAACGAGTGGGCGTGACCAACCACTGGAACTACGCAGGAAAACTTAATTACCGACATGAGCTGCCTTCAAAACTCACGTGACGGAGGTATTCGGGTGCCCCACCGTTCGCAAGCTTCGAGCCCAGCAACGTTTGCGTGGTCGTGCGTAGCAGAACATAGAAAACGTTCTTGACCTATGTAACCGCATTGATGTCGCAATGACCGATGCCGAGAAGATCAGGCATATCTTGAAAGGGATTGAAGACGATGCCTTCCAGATGCTGCTGGCAAAGAAGCCGTCAACAGTGTCTGAACGTTATAATAAGTCTTTGCCAAAGCTTCGATGAACTGCGCAAACAACGTGGAGCCACCCGCCAATCTCATCCACAGCCGACTTCAATGTCTGGCTTGGCTGTTGTTCCTGATAGCCCATTTCTGCGGCTGCAGATTAAGGATTTCGTCCTAGAAGAAGTCGCTGATCAGTCGCTGAATAAACGGCATCAACTTTCGCTGATGCCGCTTATTCACAGCCAGTCAGTTCTTCATTGACGCCCGCTGTTCAAAACATCATCAGGAACCAGGTAGCCGACCATGTTCCACCCCCTCTCCATCAGACTCCCACTGTTGCTTCCCTGACGTACGCCGAAGCCGCTTCGAGGCTTGTGCTGCAGAGTTACGGCCCACGTCGCCCACCTTTACGCCCGCCAGTATCTCCATCTGCCCGGCCAGTAGTACAGTACACACAAGCTGAGGACCCTTGGCGCACGATAGACAACCGTCCTATTTGTTTTCATTGTGGCCTTGCTGGACATGTGGCACGTTACTCTCGCGTTCGCGCACCCAATGTCTCCAACAATGTGCGTCCGCCATGCACCACGTCGATCCTGCCGTAGTCATTCGGAAAACTATGAATATGCTCCTGTCGACGAGGCAGCATTCTCCTCTCGCCCTTCTCCTTCTCCTCGCCGCCGTTCCCTTTTCACAATGCACCGATGGCGGAGCTCTCTGCGCCAGGAAAACTAAATATCGCAGTTCAGGAGGCAAGAACTGCGGTGCCAGCGAAATGTACAAGGCCTCAAGTTTTTCCAAAAAACGTTGTTGAAGTCGCAATAGAAGGAATATTGGCGCTAGCCCTCGTCGACACCGGCACTGCTATTTCACCGATTGATGCCCGCATTTGCCACCGAATCCAAAAAGTAACCATTCCACTTTCTGGACTATTCCTACGTACAGCCAACGCGCAGCACGTCGAGCAGTCCGGCGCCTGCACAGCTCATGTCGTCATTCGGAATGTGCTCTATGTAATCGACTTCATAGTGTTGCCATCATGTTCTCACGACGTCATCTTAGGTTGGGATTTTCTCTCCACACATCATGCGATCTTTATTTGCGCCCGCGCCGAAATCGAGATGTTTCCGCTTTTGACGGACAGTATCGATGACAACAAGGACTGTTGTAGCAAAATAGCAGTTTCTGAAGACACCGTTCTACTGGCCTGGTCTACTGCTCTTGTCAGCATCTCTTGTATTTCTCTAAATGACGGCACAGTGTTGTTTGCGCCGTCTGAAATTCTAGTTCGCCGCCGATCACTACCGCTGCCGTTTGCCGTCCTTGAGTTCAATTCTTGCGCCTCTGTGATGTACGTGTGAAACCCATCGGACCAGTCAATTACTTTGCGCCGCCGTGAAAGCCTTGGCAAAGCCGAGCCACTGGCTTCATATTCAATCTTTGATACATTGGACGAATCCGCTGATCTGGCCACCCTCGAACATCACCTCCTCAGTCACTGCAGCAATCTTTCACACAAACTACTGCCAGCGACCTTACGAGGACACAGCGCGACCAACTTCTTCGCTTGCTCGAAGGTTTCGCATCATCGTTTAACTGCCAAGCAACGTCACTTGGCCGCACAACAACTGTTTCGCACACTATCGATACTGGGAGCCATGCACCCATTCTACAGCCTCCCTACCAAGTATCGGCGAGCGAAAGGCGCGTTATCGATGACCAGGTGAACGACATGCTCAAACGTGGTGTCATCCGACCTTCCAGCAGTCTCTGAGCATAGCCCATGGTCCTGGTTCGAAAAAAAGGCGGTACCGAACGATTTTGCGTCGAATATTGACGGCTAACCAAGATTACCCTAGAGGATGTGTATCTGTTGCCACATGTTGACGACGCACTAGACTGACTGCAAGGAGCGGTGTTATTTTCTTGTTTGGATCTCCGCTCTGGCTACTTGCAGGTGCCCATGCCTGAGGCTTACTGTTCGCAAACCGCTTTTGTAACAACAGACGGATCGTACAAATTTACTGTAATGCCTTTCGGTATCTGCAACGCGCCCGTCACCTTTGAACGTAAGATGGATGGCATCCTGCGCGGCCTGAAGTGGCGCACTTGTGTCTGCTATCTCGATGACGTTGTCATCTTTTCTCCAGATTTGTCGACCCACCTACGCCGTTTACATCAAGTTTTGACCTGTCTCCAGAATGCTGGTCTTCAGCTCAACTAGAAAAAAGTGCCTATTTGCAGCTCGAAATCTGACCATATTAGGCCACGTTGTCTCGAAAGAAGGCATTCTCCGTGATCCTGCTAACCTTCGGGCCGTATCCGAACTCCCGTAGCCCTCTACCCTGAAAGCACTAGTCAGCTTTATTGGCCTATGCTATTTTCGACGTTTCGTTCGCAATTTCGCTACTGTCATCGCGCCCCTGAACGCCCTTCTGCAAGGTGACAATGAACTATCAACTTGGTCGGAAGCCTGTGATGACGCGTTTACGACTCTTCACCGCCTGCTTACGTCTCCGCCAATCTTGCGCCCCTTCGATCCGAGCGACCTACAGAAATTCACACTGGTGCCAGTGGTGTCGGCCTTGGTGCTGTGCTTGCACAACGTATGGACCCCAGTGCCGAATACGTGGTCACATATGCCAGTCGTGCACTCACGAAACCTGAGAACAATTACTCTTTAACAAAAAAAGAGTTTCTGACCATCGTATGGGCTTTCAGAAATTTCGCCCCTATCTTTACAGTCGTCTTTTTGACGTTGTAACGGACCACCTCGCTCTTTGCTGGTTGCCGAACCTGAAGTACCCGTCAGGCCGCCTCGCTCGTTGGGCTCTCCGACCCTGGGAATACTATATCCGCGTCGTACATCTCTCTTGCCGCCGACACTCTGATGCTGACGCCCTTTCCCGCTTTCCACTCATCTCAGACGACAGCACTTCTACTCGCGATCATAATATCTCGCCTCTTGATATCCTGGACATGGCCTCGGGGCAACGAAACGACCCGTGGATCGCCACCATTTTGAATTTTTTACAAGCCCTCCACCAGCGTCGGCACCTGGAGCGTTGCGACACCAGACGCAGCACTTTGCTATCTGCGACGGACTTTTATACCGCCGCAACTACCACAACGACGGCCGCACATGGTTACTCGTCATACTCAGTCATCTTTGTCAAAAGTTATGCTCCGCTTTTAACAGTGACCCACAGTGTGGTAACAGTGGAGTGTCAAAGACATACATGCGGCTTAGTCGACGATATTATTGGCGCGGCAGTACAACTTCGTCTGCAAGTACGTCTGCTCTTCCATCGCCTGCCAACCGCGCAAACCAGTCTCGCATCTCTTCACAGCACCTCTCTAATCACTTCCCTGCCCAACCCACCCATTTGACCGTGCCGGCATTGATTTATACGAGCCTCTTTCATGCTCTGGCGCAGGATATCGATTGATTCTCGTTGCCGTGGATCATTTGACAAGGTATGCCGAAACCACCACCCTACCTGCCGAAACAGCAAACTCTGCCGACTGCCTACCTTTGTGTGTGGTCGCTCAGCACGCTGAGAAATGCCGACAATTGGCCCGTTTTTTTCACATGCGAACAACAGTGTCGCGAAAAACTGCGACATGACTCCAAGACACCTCCTGCCCCTTTCACCATGGACTCCCTGATGTGGCTTTGTGTCCCGGCTTTGTGTCCCGGGAGCTCCAAAGTGTTCCAAGATGAAAATTTTGCTGCTCCAAAGTGCTCCAAAACGGAAATTTTGCTGCTCCAAAAATTGCTCCAAATCAAAAGTCCTCGGTAGCATCACTGATAAAGTGAAAAACAGAAAACAGCCTTACCATTTTCTTAACGTCGCTGTCGTCGACACAACGTGCTCCTTCCTCGGCTTATTTCAAAGAATCCCATCACAACTGGACTTGCTTAAAATGAATACTTGACTATTTCCAAAAGCAGTCGCGCGAAAGTAGAGCATGGGTCAATTGAGTAAAGTGAAACAGTTGTGGAGTCGCTTGACGCTTCGGTGTGGGTCACTTGACCCCCGTAGGAGTGTTACCGGCAAGAGTCGTCTGACCCCCTCATAAGTGGTAACGTGATCCTTCGGATAAGAGCCCTTCCACTCTTCCTAGAGGGTCAGCGTACTCTCCTAGAGCGCGCCGACTCTGACCCACCAAGGCGACTCTCTTTGAAGAGGCACCATCGTGCCTCTTTAAAGAGAGTCGTATACGTGGCAAGTCAGAACTCTCCGAAAAGAGTCACGCATAGTCTTTTTTTTTCTTAGAGCGTATGCCCCGCCTGATACTGCTGCGATCGTCACTGTCGCTGAATATCTCAATAAACCCCCGTAACAGAGGAACTTATTATATAAACGTTTGCGAAATAACTATTGTGAAGAAGACTGTTACACAGATGGTATCGCGTTGAAAGAACCTCAGTCCATATTATATGAGCACAGCTGTTGAAAGTCCACGTTAATTCTGCAGAGCGTCGTTCGCAGAGCGTTACGGTTATATGCTACAGAATTGGGCAAATTATTCGACTCGCCTACAATAGATGAAATGTAAAGAATGTTCGTGAACATGGTCAACATGGGAACAATCATGAATTTGAAGCGATATTGTGCTTGCCTTTATCGCCACAAATCGCCGAAAAATACCCCCTCCCCCTCAGTAAACCGAGCTTCACTGACTTAACGTCGCGGGGACTGATTGAAATGCGGAGCTAGTGGCATTAAAAAGCACACGAAAATGGTAGAGCAAACGAAAGAAAAGCCTAGCAGAGGAAAACATATAGCAAACAAAAAATACAAGAGGATAGTAATAGAAAGGAAAGAAAAGCCGAGCAGCTGGTGTCAATAGCTCGGCTGTCTAATCAATCCTGACGACGTTGTCAGGATTGATTGGAATATAAACTTCAAGAACGCTCTCCGAACAATATTGTGTTAGAAGAAAAAAACAACCGAAGCCTCTATATTGATAAGTATTTGATTTTCGATAAACTGTGTTATGATAAATTGTATTTATGGTTCAAACATCGCCTTTTTGTACTAACAGTAAAGGATTATTTCGTTTTGGAATAATTTGCAGTCGAATAGAGCATATTTCAATTATTTATTGCAGCAAATGTGTGGCAGCTTTGGGACTGCGTGCATCCTACTTGCATGCGCTTGTGTACAGCTCTTTGTCTTCTTTCTGTTCCTCAGGATATTTCGTAATCTCGGCACTGTAGTTCTTTTTACAATCATCAGACACATGGTCTATTGTTTCATTACTGACGAGCAGATCGTGGTAAGTGGAACCTGTAACAATCCACAAACTTTCGCGCTTAGACAAAGGAATGCTTTTTTTATGTAGAAGAACGTAAAATGAAACATAGGTGAGGTTCATCTTGTTATCATTTTTACGGTGCGTGCGTCCAAGATAACAGTGGTAAATGGGGAAACCTAAAGAAAACGACAGATATTCATTGGACAAAGCTTCATGAGATTTAACGCTCCAAAGCTACTCAGGCTGTGAGAGAAGCGGTAGTGTAGGGCTCCAGATAATTTCTACCCGCGCCTCATTAACGTACACTGACGCTGAGATCACAAGGTACACGGGCATCTGCAACGTTGCTTCGCCATCGGAATGCGAGCACCGCAAACATTCGTTGAACCTACGGCGTATTCCTTGCTTCGGCACTACAGCTACTGTAAAGCTCTACGAACAGTTATAGAAAAGATAAATACAAATTTCGTAAACACTTTGCTAAATGTAACAAGAGCAGCCGTTTTCTCAAAATTCTCTAAATTGAATTATCTGAGAATAACACACATCTATTTTCTAAAACACGGAAGAAGCGGAATTTTCAGAGGGGCTCAGATCAGTCGCTGATAGCCTGCTCAATTGACGCGGAGCAGCCTTCGATATTTCGGTGAACTTGCATTTGAGGGCACTAAAAGCGCCGCGCCTGAGGTGGCAGTCACGTGGTATGCTTAAAATTCGCGCGCTTTAAAGAAAAGCTGGAACAAAATTAAGCAGCACAGTTATCTAAGCATAACTTGAAAAATTCGATGCTTCTGGACAAGCGCTGCAACTTTAGTGTTGAAGATTTCTCTCTAGAGTTACTATTTAAAAAGTTCATTAGGCAATCCTTGTTAATTGCCGAACTTGGCGAATTGAAAAAAAAATATTACGACGTGCTCTGTATGGCTCAGAAGAATGTTGCGCTAATTCGAGACGCGTAGCGCATACGTCTAATGTTTTATTATTTGGTGCTTTTTAGCTGAAACACCCTCTGTATGTGCATTCAAGCTTAGGAGTGTTAGTTAGGGCCGCTAGTAGCCATGGCGGCATGTGTGGAACACTCTTTTTTGCCTGTTGGCGTCGCGAAGCACGTGATCTTTTTACGAGCAAGCAGCCGACCAGCAATCCCTCGCATACTACCTGAAGGCATCCAGTCTGCCACGACGAGACCCTCGTTATGAATGAACGAAACAAAGGGAATTTTAAGGGCTCGTTTTTCTTTGCTAGACACAGAATTAGAGATAACAGACAAGAATGCCAAGGAAAGTATAGGGGATGGTATTTGCAGTAATTATGATATAAATGTGAACAAAGTAAAGTCGACGAAAAGATAACTTGCCGCCGGCAGGGACCGATGTAGAGTAGTCACTCCGTACAGTTATCATCTTGCATTTTTCACAAGTAACATCGCTGCTGGGGCTTGTGCTTTAAAATACAACTGCTGAAGCTCTGCTCAGTGAAATACTTGCATGTCAACAACAGGTTCTTCTGCTGCTTAATGCCTCTATCCCATGAGCAAAAACTATATTCTAACAGCGCCGCAGTGCGGCATTATTTCCCAGACGGATTGCTTGCTTGTAAGAAGAACCTTCAAGCTCTAGCAAACAAGAGGCCCACGTCGGCAGCAGTGTTCAGGCACAGGTCAAGTTAGAACTATAAATTCCTACTGGGAATTCCTACTGGGAATAAATTCGCCACTGGGATTCGAACCTGTGATCACTTGGCCACGCACCATTTCTTCTTTAGAATACCAAGGGCGAGCTATTTATATACCCCATTTACCGCTGGTGGTACACAGAGGTGCTTCAGCGTGTACAGTACCACCCGCGAGCTTCCCCGAAGTGCGGGTTTTAAAGCAACAATGCTAGATTTTGCTTCAGTTTGAAAACTGCCATTGAGACGCGCACTAAAAAGCGGCCCATTTCTGTGCCCCCTCGCGATGTCGAACGCTGGGTAAACAATGCATCGAACGCCACCGCGTGGCAGGAGACGAGGAGGGGTCACTCCACGCTGCGCAGATTTCAACAACAAAAAAAGGATCTAAGAACGTTGAGCGGTAGCGCGCCGCTCAAACACAAAGGAGCATCAATTGTGACTGTTGTTAATTCGCGCTGTTTTCTTGTGTACCTGTGCGTTTTTTTCGATCGTCATTCATTGTGTTTCAGCAGTGCGCTGAAAGTGTCGAGCTGTGACCGTTGTTAGTTCGTGCTCGCCCTGTGTGTGTTCTATTCGTGCGTCCTTTGCGCCTAAGTGGTGCTCTGCAAACACTGAAATGCTCTCCGTTTTTCCTGTGACATTCTGATTGGTTGCTGTCGCATTTATTGCTTCGCCCTTGCGGCAAACTATGACTTCTTTGTTCACTAGAGGTCCCAATGCTTTTCTGGCGGTACGCTTCTTGTGTTGCGTAGAGTTGGCCTATGTCACTGTAGTGTTGCTGTCGTATATTGGCAATCTTTACTCGCAGGACACCTGCAGCAAATTTCCGACATACGATGACTCAATTGAAGATTTTGTCATTTGTGCTGTTCACGAAAATAAATATATTGCGAATGCATGCTTTTTTTCGGATACTGCCCTGAGCCCTCAACAACTATGTACGATTATTGATGGGTAGATGGGCTAACCACTGTTGGAAATATCTCGCTAGTTTAAATTGAAAACAGATTTGTTTGCCCTATGCGTAGCATACATCTTGAGTAATATCATCATTTTTGGGGTGTGCTAACAGCGAATTTTAGAGCAGAATCGGATACGAGTGAAATAGTGATGACATTCAATCGAATAAGAACACCATTCGAGCATTGTTCGAATAGCTTTGGAAGACTGAGTCAACCACTTTGATGGAAGCTTTCTAATTCTTCAACGTCTTATTAGAAAAAGAATGACAAAGTTTAGAAAAAGAACATTACGATTACTTTTAACTGACAAAAAATTCACAGTTATGTAAACGACACCGGTTCACTTTATGGCAAAATGGGGTCATACAGCGAGAGCCCGGCCAATGAAACCTTCAATCCCAAGATGACAATACAGGATTTATAATATTTGCGCTTCCATGACACTGGAATTTCAAGTAAAAACACTTTTTCCCCGTAATTAACATAGAGACGATGACCCCGCAATAGCTTGGGCGGCATGTGTGCTGAATATTCAATAATCAAAGCAAGGTGAATGAATACTGGCTTTTCCAATGCTTTGTTCCTAGGAAGAATTTCTGCTAAATTAGAAATGATCTTTGTAGCTGGCTATAATTGACATTACGATTGCGGTGATGCTTGTTCTTGCCAATCGCTCGCACGCGTCCCTGAAAGTTTCGTATAACGCCACCTATAACACTGATGGACTGGGAACAAGGAGTACTTGAATAATTGCATGCCTGCGTCATGCAAGCTTCATGATTTTGTTGTCAGGAATATGCTTAAATATTCCGAGAAATTATTGCGTGAAGAATGCAACAGAATAAAGGTTGCCAAGATGTAGAACGACATGATTAGGCATTGTACGGAAATGAGGCGTTCACGAGATTCTGACTCCTGAATGCATCTTATCATTCTTAACGTCTTACTAATATAAAAGTATGCAGTGAAGAACATTCATATGAGAATTATATTTAATAATATGCATAATGTTTTTTAGAAAGTGTGCTATATAGTTGCTTTGGACTCTTTAAATAAATATGCCAGTTGTGTCAAAAGAAATATCCGGAAATGTCGAAGCACAGCATCAAATCACAAGCTTCCTGCTATGGTGAGCAAAGAGAAGAAGCCCTTACAGAAGGTCGTTATTTTATTGTCCCGTGATCTGCAATTAGACTCATGTGAAAAAGGATAAAATTTTGCAGCAATCGGGCCCACTATCATGTTTTGCCTTTTCAAACTTTCAGAGAATCAAGTTGTAGATATTGCTTACCCTGATTTGTGTTTATTGATTTGTGGCACTTGCGTCCAACTCTAGCCGCCATCATAGTCATATTGTACTTTTGAGAAAATTTATGCTTCCCAGGAGATTGCGTACTGTGTCATTATGATTGCTAAGCGCTCTTTTACTATAAATATAATTTTAAGTACATCAATGACGCATCAATAATCTAAATGATGAAGTTTCACCCGAACAGAAATTTATCATTACACAGGCCAATGCAATATACGTTGGGCTAATACCATTGTTATGCTTATCAGTCCTATAAACTGCTGTTCACATTCACTATTTTTAATTAAACATTCGTGGTATTACGTGCGCACGAGAAAAGATGAAATGCCTCTAAGTCGCTCACCGAGAGCGCTAGGTTTCAGAGTGCTGACGAATCGCGCTTTGAGAAAAGCAAATGCTTGTTCTTGCCAATCGCTCGCACGCGTCCCTGAAAGTTTCGTATAACGCCACTTATAACACTGATGGACTGGGAACAAGGCGTACTTGAAGCCACCAGCCGTGTCCCCCCACTCGGCTGTTGCAGCCGTTGTAGTTCGCCGAAGAGTGAACGCGGGGCATCTGTTTAGTAACTCACTCGGGAACCAAGGGGGCCACCAAGGTAGCGAGAGCAGGCAGAGAAGACGGGTGCCCAAGTTCTTTCCTCTGCCTTACCTCCCACTAGCCTCATTCCATCTCTCATTCTTTGATAGGCTTGTGAGGAGCCGGTACGCGTCAAGACAATATGCTTCTCTGCTTACAGTGCTACGATTTATCCATACCTAGAGCGTACTGCGTGGATGGGAGAGGACTCTTTGCACTTGGATTATATACAATATATGTAGACTACATCAGTGGTGACAGCACAAGTTCTCCTGGAAAGGTGTCAGCCCAAATTTTGTTGTTCCACACTTAGATGCATGGCGTTCTTAGCCACTTTGAATGTTCGTCAACAAAGGAAAAGAACCGTTGACAAATATAGAGTGAAATTATTTAGTGAATACGGATATATTCAGAAAGTGATTCGCACCGTGTCTTCCGTCACATAAGACCAAAATTAAAAAATTACTCTACCTTCATTAACTGCATGGCTGTGCTTTTGAATTTTCTGGCTATGAACCTCATATACATATAATAAATACGAACTATCTATCGCGCTTAGCAATTTTGATTAAAACAACATTTCACATGATAAGAGGGACCCTGCTTACAGGAAGTGTAAGACTGCTTCATACAATACGTTTCTATTAGCAAGGAGATGCTATGTGACACCAGTGAAATACAGAAAATATACAAAAGTGTTTTCAGCCAGTAACCACTTACCTCTCACCAAGGACGTGTTATCGTCTACCAAAAAACAGGAAAGTGTTAGAAACGCTATTTGACTGTATTCCCTGACAAAAATTTTATTATAAAAAATCACATTATCCTAAAGAATTGTTTTTACATTCCTTCCAAACAGCTTCAAACGTTGCTATCATTTATAATGCTGTTCGAAACATTCTGTGAGCTATCTGTGAGATTTAAAATATCGCTTTCGGTTTCTGTAACTCTTACGCGTGCCATAATGCTAATATGCGCACCTGTGTACCTTTCCCCGGCAACCGTTTTTGAGCGCCTAAAAACTGCTACATCATCGTTGATCAGTACTAGAAGTGCACTGATGTATCTACTTTCCCGATTGTTATGAAGTCGAAAGAGTCTACTTGGTTATCCGTGCTAAGTTATGTTCTCCTATTATTTCGTACACAACGCGAATTTGTGTACGCATTATAGAACAAACTAAAAAAAAATTGGCCGCGTATCTGCGTGCTTCGCTGCAAATGTCGTGTAAAGACGATAGAAGAGGCGCTGTGTGAGATATGGACGCCATCTGGCAATACGTCGGGAAACATGAGTGCTGTGTTGCGTGCTGGTAGTCCCGGCGCAGCAGCAGGCGAAGACCGGCGGTGACCAATGCGACCGGCGGGGACGCCAGCCAGCCCGAAATCGCGGTTTGGCGCGAAGCGCTGAAGCAGAGAAACGTCCGCACTCAACGAGTACTCTCCACACACTCTTTTATTTACACGTCGCCTGGGTAAAACAGGAACGCCAGAGCGGCGCCCACAACCGGCAGCCTGAAGGCCGCCCACAACGCTGCTTTTTCATTTTTTAAATATTTTTTTCACCTTCTTGGCCTTCTCAAAACTAAAGTTTTTCAACACCAACCCATGGCATTCGTACAGTGCAATACAGAACCGAAACCGAAACACAACAATGAGCTCGTGCGAAGGGCACGGAGGAAGGCAAATTTCAGCGCAGTCGCATTTTCAGCTTTGTTGAAACAGCGCTCACTAGACGACGACGACGTAAAAGAAGGCACAGGACAGGCAGCGCCTGTCCTGTGCCTTCTTTTACTTCGTCGTCGTCTAGTGAGCGCTGTTTCAACAAAGATGAACGCATACCAACTCGCTCAAGCTTCCATTCTTATGCATTTTCAGCGCAGCTTAAGAAACTAGGGTCCTTAAAATTACGTATGTATGCATTTTCTATTAAAGGAACACGCCACCTAATACTTACCTAGTGATGTTGCACCTCAGATATGCATGATATTTACTTTTTGATCGACAACGTTCACAAGTATGAACAGCCGTACCAGTTCAAGACGGCTGGCCCTTGGGCAAGTGGTTCAACTTTGGCCGAGTGGCTGAATCGAGGGACCGAGGGACGTGCCGACAAACAGAAAGACAGACAGAAAGACAGACCGAAATTTCTGCGTTTAAGTTCCCCAAGAAAGACTATCGTCTTTAAAAGCTCTTACGATGGCAGGTACAATTCTATCAGGAGTGCATAAGGATTTCTCCTTCAAAAAGCTTGTCATGGTTTTAAAAAGTTCTGATTGAATAAAGGCATCTAAAGCAAAGCGTTGTAAGCCTCTTGTACATAAATTCTGAAAATGTTTATTGTTGTGAGAGCAAAATTGTGGCTTCGTGCTAGAAACGGGTAGTCGTATATTTTTCCCTTTCTGTAGCTTCCAAAGCACATGAGTTTAATGGCCGCTTAGAGACCCTATTCGACAAAGGCCCGTGCTTAGGGAGCGGCCAGCTCTATGGTTTCGTTGCCTGCGTATAGCTTTATGGTTTCATTGCTCGCGATTTGATCTTGGGTCGCAGCTTGACAGAAGTGCCCGGTACACAAACGCGGGAAATACCTCTACCAGATTCAATAATACTTCCTCTACAGAAAACTTGAGAAGGAAGTCAAACTTACCTATGACGAAGCAGGCTGTTAAACAAAAAAGCAAAGCAAAACAAGAAAGCATAATTATGCTATTTATCTTACTGAAGCATTTTTTGAGGATATAGAAGCGGTTACCTTGCAAAACCATTACGCTATCTTTCAGTTGGATATACCACTCTCTAAAAAATTCAGGAGCCATTCCAGTCTATGAAGGCAGGGGCGTAGCCAGAAATTTTTTTCGGGGGGGGGGGGGGGTTCAACCATACTTTATTATGTTCGTGCGTGTGTTTGTATGTGTGCATGCCTATATACGCAAGCAAAACTGAAAAATTTCGGGGGGGGGGGGGGTTTGAACCCCCCCAACCCCCCCTCCTTGGCTACGCCCCTGTATGAAGGTGAATGAAGGTGAAAGCACACGATTTATTTATTTCATTTATGCATTTGTTCATTTTTACATTTACACATATAATTTTAGGTAACTGACGCATGCTCCTTTAAAGCGCTTCTATGTCGATCTGCGCGGGGCAGACCTGTGTGCGCAACACACAGGTCATTCAGTTGTTTGTTTTTATATTTTATTTTTTCATTGTTTACTTATACATTTATTAATTTCTTCTTTCTAGCTCGGTATTTCCTGACTTGTTTATTTTTATTTTCTTATTGATTTAGAATACCCGTGACAATATTATCCACACTACGGAGTGCGCCGCGATCAGAAATGGTTGTATGCACGACGAATGAGAAAAATAATTAATGTCCGTTAGACGCCTCTTCACTCCAGGTTTCGTGGCGTAGTGGGCTAACGCGTCGTGTGCGTCTTGGGAATGCAATGTTGCAGGTTCGAATCGCGGTAGTGCACGTTTCTTTGTGTGTGCTTCCTTTTCTCTTTTTTGAAGTATTCTATTACCACTACCTATCGTGCTCCCAAGAGGCAAAAACAATCGCGTCGGTGTCAGCGGCGCGCCTGCTTGTGCCCAGACACCGGTTGTAGAGACTCGTGCAAAACAGTGAGAACCGCGAAGGGGCACGGAACTTGTTGTGGATATTGCCACCTGTGACAATATAACCCTTCCTGTATCGGTGCACTCCGTAGTACATATAACCTCCTTATATATAATATATAACAAGCATATAACATATAAAATATTGCCACGTGCGTTTCTTATTATCACTTTTGCTGTATTCGGTTTTCGCCCACCATGACTGTCAGCAACGCTCAGCGCAAACCGCGCCTCATTGTTCGAGAAGCTTCGCGATTGTTGTAGATCGTTTTGTTAAGATTGCGCGCAGGCCGCGAACAGCCTAGATTATTCCAGAGCTTGCGCGACCCCCAGTGATAAGACTGGAATATTCGACGTCACATGTATAAATGCCGACGCACTTCACCACTTGTCAGTCGATCGACGGCCGACGTTCTGTTCGCCGCTATCAGTGCATACCGTGTGTACTGCTGTAAATTAACTTTTCGCTTCTCGGCCACAAGTTCGGCCAAATGAAGTGTTTCATCTCTGACGTGCTGACTGCTGCCTTCGTCGACGTCACGACCACCTGACAATATTACATAAAACAAGCAGATAATGAAGCCAGGGAAGGTATATGGGACGTTAATTATACTGTTTTAAGTGTATTGTGGCGATAGCGATATAGATGTGAAGAAAGCAAAGTGGAAGAAAAGACAACATGCCACCAGCATGAACCGAACCTGCACACTCACCCTTCGGAGGCCGCTAAAATGCAAGGAGAATTCAGGGACCACGTTCGGTCCCTGCTTGCGGCAAGACATCTTTTTGTCCACATTACTTTCTTCACATCTACATCGCTATTACCACAATACATTTAAAACAGTACAATTAACGTCCCATATACCTTCCTTGGCTTCATTACCTGCTGCTTTTCGTTAAGGTTGTGTCAAAACAAAGAAACGAGCCTTCGAAAATTCCCTTCATTTAATCATGGTGAACGTCTCGTTCTGGCAGACTTGATGCTTTCAAGTACAATGCGAGGGCTTATTGGTCAGCCGTCCGATCGTTAGAACTTCACGTGCAACATGACACCAGCTGGCAAAAGATAGAGTATCACACTCGCCGACATGGCTGCGAATGGCGCTGACTAACCCTCCCAGGTTTGCACGAACACGGATACTCAGTAAAGTGGACGACGGGACGACCGTCACCGTAGCTCAATCGGTAGAGCATCCGAAGGGTTCTTTGACGCGCACCTAAATTGAAGCACTCAAGCTTTTAGCATTTTGCTCCCGACGAAGTGCGGCCGCCGCGGCCGGGATTCGATCTCGCGACCTCCGGGTCAGCATCCGGGTGCCATAACCACTAGACCACCGTGGCGGGTGACTTCTTCTTGGAGAGTTACTCTGTCGACGGTCGTCTACAACATGCATGGCTTGTGCTCCTACGCCTATCTGTACACAGCACCATTTCCGACGCCTGCAAAATTCAGCTCGGTGCTTCGGTCATGAAGTTTCTTAGACGTCGGCTCAGCGCACGTGGCATTCGTCCAATTTCAGCATATGCCGAAGCCGAAGGGAGCCTTTCTGGGCCCTTCACGGTCACTAAGCTGCCGCAGTTCCTCAACGTGGTTAATTTCTTACATTCCCAATTCCTACTGCGAATATAGTATTAAATACAGTGTTAAAATAGGAGCATCTACAGTTACATTGGAATAAAAATATCAACTTACATTCGTTGTAAAGAGTCATGTCCTCTGAAAGGCAAATAATAAGGTAGGGTTAGAGGTTAGAGAAAGAGACAGAACAACTGTAACGAAAAAAAAAAGTGAATCCCATTCCACGTCCGCCAAAGGAAGCAATGCATAGTCATCAGACAGGCCTAGACGTTTCATGTGTTTGAGTAGGGCGTTCATGATGTCTGGGAAGGACTCCGCCAGCCACTCCTTCAGGGTCGCTGGTCATTGGTTGGTAGGCATGTGTCTGAGGCTCTGGCCCATGGCTGCGCTGCCAACCGGACAGACCCACGAAACATGGGCGTTATCCGGGAAGACACCGCACGCCACGCAAGTTGGAAACCCGTCCTTGCCTTCTATGTAGTGCTTAATGTGGGCAGTCAGTAAAGACTGAGTTTGGGCACGCATCACCAGGGCTGCTTCGCGTCTCGTCATGGAGTAAGGTGACCAGGATGAACACTGCGGTTGTTTCATTACACACCTTGTCTAATTTTGCCCGCTTGTCAAAAGGCGCAAGAGCAAGTAATTCGTTCACTTCAGGGAACCCGGTCACCACAGAGGACGTGGAATGTGCCACTTCGTACCCTCTCATGCCTGACTGACCATATGACATCCCGTGGACAAAATTTACTATTCCTCGATAGTACAATACAAACTAGATGAGGCTACCATCCTTGTAACATTCAAAGCATGGCACTGCGCCATGTTCGTTTATATCGCGCGGGAAACGCAAGGCGCCCATTTCGTCGTTTAAAGTGCAGCCTCTCAATCAATAAAATATAAAAAACCAAGGAATCGTCCACATAACGCAAAACCATAATGACAGAATTACCTAAGGCACCTTCCAAAAGTTTGTAAACCTTGCTAAGGTATAAATCACTAAGAACCGGAGCAACCTTAGAACCAATACATATCCCTGATTTCTACACATAAACGCCTTAAAGCTATTAGTTGTTTTGATAATCAAGTGTATTTTATTTCATACGTGCTGTCATCCGGTGCTGTTATTCTAGTAAATGACCAAAAATGGCAACGTTTTTTAAAAAAGAAGGATTTTCACAGATTTTATATTTAGGTGGAGGCTAAGCGTAGAAAAAAACAAAGACAACTTAGGAAACGTGGACAGTGTGATTAGTCTGCTGTCATGTCTGTTGTCATGTAAACGTCAAAATATGGGTTGTCAACTTGCTCATAAGCTCGCACTGCTGCGTGTACGCTCATATCATTTGTATAAAAAATTTAGAGTCTATTTTGCAATTAAATAATTCTTTGCAATTATTTTTGAACATTCCGCTTATCTCTAATTATATTTTTTGAAGTATAAGTAATTATTCATATTAGTTTTAGATGTTGTTGCCCGAGGAACACTTCGTCAATATTCGCGCACATCTAATGGGCCATAGAATATTTCGCGTTCCATATTCGTAAAAAAAAATGCATGGAAACGTACAACAGCCGTAGAACGAAAGCCGTGCAAGCAAATAAAAAAAAACGCCAGGCCTGCGCTGAAACCGCAGCACAGTCACAGCGAAAGCTGGAAGAGCGGCGTTTCTAGAGGCCGTTAAGCTCTCTTGGGGCTACAATACAAGTACACTAGAAAGGTACCCACTACGCCATAAATCACAATTTTTGTGAATTTGGGAAGCACCTACTAAGCCATTATTCGTCATTCTGCGGAGAAGCGAGGCGCCAGCTACACGTCTGTAAGGCATTATGTGCACTTTGTTGACGCGACGACTGATGACGATGAAGAATTATGGCTCAGCCCTTTGTAATGGTTTGGAATCGTTAAACGGTCCACCAGTTATGTAATTTGCATTGGGTGACGCCCGGTCACTATTTCCCTTTCCCGTCATGCTGTATAACATACGTTGACGGGGGAGAGAGACGGGGGGGGGGCGAATAACTTTACTGAGACCCCGAGGAAATGGATCATGCGCTTATGGGCTTCCTTGGCAACCAATACAAGTGCACTTGCGAGGAACCCACTACGCTATAAATCATTGTAATTTTACTGAGACCCCGACGAAGTGGATCATGCGCTTATGGGCTTCCTTGGCAACCAATACAAGTGCACTTGCGAGGAACCCACTACGCTATAAATCATTGTAATTTTTGAGAAGTAGGGCAGCAGGCACTGTGCGATTTTTCGTGATTCTACGGAGAGCGTTGGTACCTGCTAAACGCATGTAAGGCATTATGCGCACTTTGTTGATGCTGTGCCTGATGAGGATGAAGAATTATGGCAGAGCTCTTCGTGATGGGTTGGAAGCATTCAACAACCTACTCGTTGCGCAATTCGCGTTGTGTGACGCCTGGTTACAGAATTAGCGTGGTGCGACGCTCGGTGCTTATTTTACTCTTCTACCACGCTATATTGCATATGCTAATGTGGTTCGTTCCCGACATGAAGCCTGTATAGGACCTTTTTGCAAAGCAGTTTCAAGCACCGGCATGGCTCAGAGGTTGAATACTGGGCTCCCACGCAGAGGGCCCAGGTTCGAACCTCGTTCCATCATGGAATTTTTTTCTTTATTTCGTTTTTTTTCTTATTTCGAGCGATACTGGTTACGGACACCGGCGGCGGCGGCGGCGGCGGCGGCGGACAACTACGGCGTCAAAAACGGCCGGTGAAATGATCTCATAACAGCTTTCGCTTGTAAAATAAAGTGCACGTAGTTGAAGCTCCCGAATAAACGTTATGCGCTGCTCATGACAGCAAACAGGTTGCTCGATGTTGTTACAATTTCTTCGTTTACTTCCGCACAAGCATTTATAAATGTGATTTGCTTGAGTATCACGACTAGCTCATTCATATGAAAACTAACACGTTTCCGCGAACTTTCTTAAAATCTTCAATAGTGCATTTCTAGCACAACTTAAGACACAGAAGCTGCGGTCCTCTTCACCGCACACATATATTTTGCATATTTATGGCAATAATCATGACGCATAAATAGGAGTCACAAAGTTTTCATTGAGGTTCCTCATACATACTGCTCAAGAGGGAATTATTCTTGCTTTCAAATAAATATCCTACACTATAAGAAAAAAAGAGTCCTTCGACACCTATTTGTGTGTCCTCACTTGATCCATATGCAGCTCTCTTTAAAGGGACACGTTAACTCTTTTTCAGAGAGACGGGCCTCTCTCGACTTGCTGCAGAGAATATAGTGATCTTCAAAGAGAGCTCGCGTGTCTCTTTAAAGATGAAAATATACACGCGCTAAGGTAGGCATAATCTGGATTGAAGAAGACAAGACCAGCTGTTGAAACATTGGCTCCAAGGACAACCCGTGTGCCCGTGTGTTCAAGGATTTTTCATCTCTTTGCGTCTCCATCTTCTCCTGATGTTCTGTCTTTAAAAGAATAGTTATAATAATGACTGTGTAGCAACTTCATATTTCTTCCTTTCTTTCTATAAGGTTCGTCCACACTGCTTCCGTAATAGTTGCATGACTACTCAGGATTCCACCGGGTCAAATGCTTTGTCGTCATCCATGAGTGTTATGTATGGGGGTTGGTTGCACTCCTCAGATTTCTTTATTACTTCGCTTAGGGCGTGAATGTGGTATATTGCCCAATAGACTGTACGAAATTCTGCATGGACATTTGCATGATTAAGTTTTAAGGTGGTCCTAGTTATATTAGTGATTAACTTTGTAAATTCTGGTGTAGGCAATGGTCAGTAACCTGCCGTGCACGCTGAGAAGCGGATCTTACAAAAAAAAAAATATCGAGCGGCCGCAACAATAATATGGGGATGGCTGCAACACAGCGAGGTGTATTCTAGTTAATGCTGTAGACGTCTGGCCTCTCGTTTCTCAGGTGTGAGTGACCGCAGAGAGCGACGTTCTGTCTTCCATACATTGTCTTCTGATGCATTCTCCGCTGTTGCATGGTCCTGCTATTGCTGTCTGTATTCGTGTTGCTGCTATTAGTGCTTCTTCGCGTCGTCAGGTTTGATTGCGATAACACCTATATAGACACTCCCGCACGTTTTGTTATGCGGAACATGACGGCGCCGTTGCCGCCGTCATGCTCCGCATAAAGCCCAAATCGATAACGTCACATGAGATGTCGTATATTTTATGTGCGAGTGATAGCGCGCGCGCAGCCAACGAACGCAGCTGAAGCGATGAGGAAAGGCGCCGGCCGTCTTTCGTAGCGCGATAGCAAGGAGGGCAAAGACGGGAGGGCGGGTGCGTGACCCCAGCAGACACCACATTTGGCTCAAGACACCACCGCGTGCTTTATCTTTACAGGGATCAGCAGAGGTGTCATAGTTTTGTATGTGCTGCTCTCGCCGCTCGGCTTGCGATCAAGTTATAGACACCACGAACGTCGATTCGATAGCTGTAGCTCCCGCCGTTTTTTAAGCAGACGTTTTATTCACTTGCGCCGGGTCCGGCGATAAAAAGGTTAGCTACTAGCGTAACTTCATACGACATTCGAATTCAATGCTATCGCATTCATTACTTCGCCTTTGCAATGACACTGGCCTTTTTCCCCGACGTGCATGCGCTGCGTCACCTGTGCTCCACTCTTTCAAGTTCTCGCAGTTTTATAGGTCACGATATAGCAGCGCCACCTTACAACGCTGAGGCAAGCGCCGGCGCGTTAGCGCGCTCCACTAGCGGCACGGTCTGCAATTTCCTGTCTGCATTTTTTGACCACTTTTTCTACATGCGGACGCGAGCCGGTCCAAATACTCTACTGGCAGCGTGTAAGGTAGAGGTAAATACTTTCGCTGTAATAATGTTAGACCGTACGAAGTATATTTACTAAAGCTTTGGAGAAGCAACGTGTACTTACCCACAGAGACATTTTTGCATCCTACAGAAAAAAGAATGAGGTAAGGTCATTTAACTAAATTCATTATTCTACCGAATTTTCTAATGCACTTTATTATTCAGAGCCAGGAGATAATGTGTTTGGCAAGGAAATGTGCTGGTTAGAACGAAACTGACGGAGCCTGAAGTTTAAAAGGTTTATGTAGTTACGCTGCTGTGGGGCAAGGTATAGATCGTCACACTCATTCATGAAATAACTTACACTCATTTGAATGCTATCAGTATGAGTGAAAGGCTAGGTTGGTAGCAGCTATGAGTATGAACGTTAGTGGACGTCGGTGATAGTTAAAGAAGTTGAAGTATGAGTGAGTACCTAGAAGAGTGGACAAGCTCATGCGTCAAATTTCGGTTAGTGAGTGTGAGTAGCAGTGGATTTGACCGTTCCTAAGTGCTTACGAGTGTGAGTAAGGACCTTAATGACATAAAGTACGAGTAGAAGCATAAACATCAGTCAGTGCCTTTAAGAGTGAGTGAATGTGATAATAAACCTGGGTGATTGCATACTTGTTAACATGAGTAGGTGCGGGTATGAACCTAAATTACTGATTGTTAGTGTAAGCAGATGCCAATAAGGACACAAGTGTAATGAACGTCAACGGATCTGAATAGAAATGCGAGTGAGTAAGTATGCAGGATCGAGAGCTTGTTAGTATATGTTGGCGTGAGTTTATGAGCGTAAGCATCTGTGGATGTAAGGAGACGCAAGCATGAATGTGATTGCGTGCAGGTGAATTTGAGTGCATGCAACATATAGCTCAAGAAAGGGTAATTGGGTAAAGTAGAAATAGGTCTGGATCTGAAAGCCAGTTTGTTTTAATGGCCGTATGAACGTGGGTGAGTACTTTTGAGTGCAAGCAGACGTTATTAAAATAATTATTGAATAATAAATAAACTAATTTATTTATTTATTACTAACAATACCTTAAAACCACACTAAAGGGCCTTGACTAATGGGGCAACAGGAAAAGTAAACACTAAACGAAAATTTAGCAGAACAATGGTTACAATTAGTCCAGTGAAACATCTTTACACAATATTATCAACCAAAGTAATCAGGTTATCACGTAATTTTTCGCGGTTGGATATGGATGCACTCTAGCACAGAAGGTTGTTCCGTGCGCAATATTTAAGGCGATAATGAGTTAAATGTCTACATTTTAAAATGTATGTCTATGAAACCGAACGAGTTATGAATGTGTTAGCATGCTAGTATGATGGTAAGAACGTTCGCGAGTATTCAGGAATGCGAGTATGCGTGTATTTATTTATTTATTTATTTATTTATTTATTTTTTTATTTATTTATTTATTTATTTATTTATACAGTATACCCTCAGAGTAAATATACATTAAAGAAGGAAGAGGATAAAAAATAGAGGTCAGAATTAAATCATTCAGAAAAGGCACATTATGTGCAAAAATAAAAAAAATGCTCGCTTAGTAGTTACATTTTGAATTAACACTTTCCAATACACAAGTAAATAATGGTATCTAGATACGCATATAATATTCAAATATGCGGTTTTATTGATCGAAAAGTCTCACTACGCGTTCATCATAAAGTCGAAGGATTAAATGTATAATTTAAGTTCAACAGAAAAACTTCATAAATCGCTTTTGAATGCACAGATTAGGAAACGTAGGTCAATATTTGCATACTTAACCTTCATGTATGCAGCTTGCACCATAACAAAGAGCCACATAATGCAATATTCAGAACGACTTGGGTGATTAAACGTGGCATCTTCGAAGAGTACGTGCCGGCAGACCGTTCCGTTCGTTCGATGTTTCAGGTAAGAGTTATTGTGACTATGTCAGTTCCTTAGAGCAAGGCAGATGTATCTGCAGTGGAATACAACTTGAGAAGCCAGGAGGCCTCGCCCAGACGACCGAAGCGCGGCAGCCGATGGACTCTGCGACTTAGGATCTAGTCCAGCTCCTGCACTCGGCAGTGATCTCCGGAGGCAGTACGGCTGCCATGCGACACCTTGTGGACAAAGACAGTTTCTCTTCCCAGATGAGTCGTCTCCGCAACGCAGGTTTTCCGCAGGCGCTACTCCAGGCTGCGCATAAATCACTATCGAAGGTCGTATGCCACGGTACCACTGCCGCCGGCGAAAAAGAAACAGAAAAGAGAGACAGGCGACATCTTGAAGTGATGCCATATGTGCACAAGGTGTTGCATGGCAGGGAAAGGGTGGCGCGAAGATTCGGGGTTGACGTGATTTTTTCAGCGCCTTGCAAGTTGTCGCGTTTGTGTGCCATTTCTGACAAAGGTAAAGAAAAGAACGATGGATGTGGCGTAAAGCACAGACGAGTGTATGTATACACTGCAGAAAGGAAATGGTCTATGAATTGCCCCTGACCTGTGCAATGGTCTATGTGAGGCAGACCGGGAGGTGTATTAATAAGGTTTAATGGGACACTCTAACTCACTAGGGGATAATAACAATATAATAATCTGGGGTTTAATGTCCCAAAAGCAAGATATGATTATGAGGGACGCCGTTGTGGAAGGCTCCGTAAATTTCGACCACCTGGGGTTCTTTAACGTGAACCTAATCTAAGTAGACGGGTGTCTAGGCGATTGCAGTGGGAAGCGCCTAGTGTGTTCATTGCAGCACATGAGCGAAGAAGTGCAAGCCCATTTTTAGTAGCACGAAGGCGTTAGGGCGAGCCAAAGGACAAAGGGCATGTGAAATCCTAGAAGTCTCGTGAATAGTTAGACATGCCCCAGACAAGTGCGTTAGCAATACGTCTGAGTATCTCTTCAGAAAAGCGCTGGATTTTCTTGTGTGTCTTGGCGGAGGAGTGTGCTTTCGTCACGCGGTCATGAGTGTTATTGCGCAAGCGCATTGTTCCAGGAGGGAAGTTTATGTGATTCAAATAAATCACTTGTTAGTCTGCGTTCTCCCTGTCTGCTTTTACTCTCGTGTCTCGTCCCAAGCGCAGTTTAAGTTTACATGATATGGTATAATTCTGCTGTTTGTGGTACCTGCCTTGCTGGGCACAACTTCGAGCAATAAAGATTTAAAGCTTTATTTGATGCCTCAAAAGAAATTTTAAAAAATTATGGCATCCACAAAATTTTTTAAAGGAAAGTCCACTTACCGGCTGGCATCCCCCCTGGACAGAAAGAAAGGAGACGAAATAAGTTACCCGAAGTTCTTAAGATCTTTAAAATAGAGAAGGTTACCTCAAAATTTAAAGTAAACATGATACGGACAAAAGAGCAGCGTATGCTTTCACAAAAGGTTCACAAATTGAAAATGAACCTTTATTTTCCTAACACGCATGTTTCTGACATGGGTTTTTTTAATTCGAAATGACTGACTCTTGAATAATCCGCAACTGCGGACGCCGCTTCATTCGGCTGCAGCTACTGGGTCTCTAGACTACTCGTGAAGATCAAATTTTTTGACAATTGCATGCAGCTAGCCATGTATTATATCGGTATTATGTATTAATTCATAATAATCAAAGATTATTTGCCCTCATCCACGCGTATCGCGAGCATGCAGTCGTAAAATTGTGGAGCATTCCACACAATTACTTTTGTTAGTTTTTTTTTCAGTTATTGTACTTTGTCACTATGTTTCAATACATGTACTTTAACTATTGGATATTATTTGTGTTTATTGCGCTTCCTTTTTGTTGTTGGCGTTCACTCGCTCGCTGTTTTGACTTCTTGTTAATTATTATTAACCGAGGGTCCCGCTGCAGTCTTCGACTATGCGACCCTCGTCTGTATATTTTTATGTATCCCCATTTTTATGTATAATAGAATAATAAAATGACTGACTTTGACGAAAAGTTGAGGCACCTACGCACTGGTGGTGCGAAGATTGAAGAAGCCGCGGAGCTCGTGGCGTTGCATTCCTCCTTTTCCTTCTCACCTTCAGTTCTTTTTCCTACCACTTGCGGAAGGTTATCTTTTCGTCCACTTTACTTTCTTCACATTTATATCCCAATTGCTACAAATGACACCCCCTATACTTTTCTTGGCATTATTGTCTGTAGTTCTCAATAATTGTGTGTCTAAGAAAGAAAACGAGCCCTTAAAAGTAATCTTGTTTCCTTCATTCATAGCGAGGGTCTCGTTCTGGCGGACTTGATGCCTTCAGGTAGTATGCGAGGGATTAGTGGTCAGCCGCCAGCTCGTAAAAAAGATCACGTCCTACGTGACGCCAAAAGGCTGAAAAAGAGTGTTCCACACTCGCCGCCATGGCTGCGATCGGCGCTGACTGACACTCCTAGGTTTAAATGCACATATATACCCTATAAAGTGGACGGGGAGAGGACCACCGCCGTAGCTCAGTGGTAGAGCATCGGACGCGTTATTCGAAGGTCGCAGGTTTGGTCCCTGCCGGCGGCAGGTTATCTTTTCGTCCACTTTAGTTTCTTCACATTTATATCCCAATTATTACAAATAACACCCCCTATACTTTTCTTCGCAATATTGTCTGTTAGTTCTCATTAATTGTGTGTCTAACAAAGAAAACGAGCCTTTAAAAATAGTCTTGTTTCCTTCATACTATACAAGACCATGCTATGCCTACGCTCACCCCCTCCTCACTTTCACTTCCCTTTCCAACCCCTTGCCATACTATACGACACATGGCTATGCTTGCCCTCCCTTTTTTGTATCTCTTTCTTAGTGGTGGTTGCAACTTTATTCAGAAGTCCGGCAAATTCGTGGCCTGGGCCTATGCCGCCCCGAGGAGGACCGCGGGCCCTGTCTCCTTGCCGACTCACGGGCTTGCTGGATGGCCCACAATGGATCTTACAGGTTTGAGCTGCGCAGCGCGGCCGTCAACCGCGCCGCAGCTTCATTTGGGGAGACTGCATTTTCTTCGCCTATAACCGCACATTCCTGATCGTTGTTCTGTTCGCGCCGTTGGATTCTATGATGAGTCCGAGCACATTAATCTGTTTGACCCTGGTATTTGTTGTCCTTCTTTGGTGCGTACGCAAATTTCTTCTTTCCTTAAGCCACTGGCGGTAGAGGAGATTTTTCTGGCGAGCAGACAAGACCGGTTCCTACGAGGTACTGTTCCACTACCTGAGCCGCGGTCCGTAGCCGCTGCTCGACTTCTCCGTCGCTTCCCTCGACTACGTAAATCGTAAGCGTATATGGCGTGATGCACTCACTCCATGGCGTTTAGGCGTTCGGGGAGGCCGATCATAACGAGAATGCGTCTGCGTATTTTATCCCTCTGTGTGTCTTCATAATGAGGACTAAATCTGCGCCAAAATCACAGACAAAGACGAGGAAAACAGGACTCGCGCTCTCTGTATATTATTTTCTTTGCCTTTCTATCTTTTTCTCTCTTTCTTCGCTTTCTTTCTCTCGATGTTTCTCTTTCCGTTTCTTTCTATATATTTCTTTCTCTCCCTGTAGTCGTTCTCTCGTCTTTTATGTTTTTCTCTTTCTTCCATTTCTTTCTCTCTATTTTCTCTTTCACCATTTTCTGTCTCTTTACATTTCTCTCTCTGTGTACTGGCTCTCTCACCCATCAGATGCATTGCATCCCACGCCAGACATATCGGCGCACGTGTTCTGGGAACGAAGCAGATGATGAAGAAGAGGGCGAAGATGTAGAAGTGGACGAATAGAACGCGTGGCGGTTCATGGTGATGATAGTGTGCAGATCGCGCCTCGTGGCATAGCGACAATTTTAACAGCTCCGCTGTAAAAAAAGAAAAAAACCACAAGCTTCAACACCTGCCAGCTTGATGCTTGATACATACAATTTTTCCGTGTCGTATGCAACCCAAGCGATGATGTGAAAGTGTGACCCCGTTCTGTTAGGAGCGAAGCACTTTAGGGTCTCTGAGTGTCGGCGTGCATCGCGCATCGTCCTCTGCTGTCGTGTGTGCAGCGTTGTCTGCTCCATTTGCTTGAGCGAGAGAGAAGGCGCCACGGCCTCAGCGCTCTCCGTGTGGCGAGAGATAGCGAATGGCGCGCATTGACTATGGAAACGCTCTTTCTGCGATGGACGCTGAACTATCAGCTTGAAACACCGGCGCACACTACATGCTTCGCCCCTCCACAGGTTTCACGTTAGTGGAGCTGAAACACCCTTCCCTACATATTTCGCCCCTCCCCAATTTTTTTTTAAATTGATAAGCTGTGCTTCCCTTATCGGCCAGTTTGCAATGGCTAGTTTGGCTGGTATACTCTCGGTCACAACTCAGAGGGATCTCTTTACATGGGCCGACTAAGCAGCAAAAAAAGGCCAGCCGTGCTTCAATTCCCACGAACACTTGAGCCCTCGAGTGTCAATGCACTCAAAGAGTCTCGAAAGTTTCTTGTGAACATGGAAAACGGTCTGTTTTTTCCGAATAGTTTCAAAGGATTCGGCGATAAGGCGCATTGTTTCAGACACACCAAGTCGGGAGTAAGAAAATTGCCTACGATTCACCACTGTTGAATAGCAGCCTGATGGCGCTTCAAATCGCCTGTGTGGCTAATTTTTTAGGAAAGTAGAGGACGCGACCACCTATGAGGACTGGATCGTCGCGCCGTGTCACAGCTAGCCTTCTCTACTTCCTTCGAACGACGATGGAAGAGGCGAGGGAAATTAATGTATAGTGAAGTTTTAGAGAACGAGAAACTGAGAACTTGTTCGCCATGTTTGCTCCATTCAATGTAAACAGTGGAAGCAAATCTATGCACGTGTTATAGGAATTCCTGAAAATCAGGTTCCAAGGCTTAGAAGCTACGTTCCTTCATGGTGGCGAATGTAACTCCTAATCTATCTCCAGTCGCTGCGGCATTCACTATCTGTTATTTCCCAGACCTGTTCGCATAACTTCGCTGCGCCGAAAAACGCACCGAATGAGCGTCGACACTGTGAACTTATTTGAAGATGTCTCACAAACATACGCGCCCACGGTTCCGCGTTTCTAGGCCTCGACAAGTTGATTAGCACGGAAATTGCAACATGTAAAGAAAACAAAAACAAAACTCAGGAGCCTGCGTGAGCGAACTTATGTGTATCATGGCAGCTAAGTGTCAAAGCGCATGGGCACCGCGCGTATCTGTAATATGCTAATTTACTTGCTAGGAAGCACTCGTGTTGAACACTGGAGTAGCAGTGTAGCATAGCTCAAAATATTGTCGTCTGTTGCATTAAAAAATGTTCAAAGCACTCACCGGTTTTAAGCGACCAGTGCTCAACTCGTGAGACTCCGCATTCGCCGGTTGTGTTTACATATAGCAGATACATTGTCGTTATGTTATCTGTATCTTCTGTGGGCGTGAGGAAAAGTTAGATATACAATATATAATGGTTGCGCACTACACAGAATAAACAAGCGCGCGAAAGATTTGGCGTTCTCACTTCATCAATCACTATAAGAGCTACACTAAGGTATTAGCCTAATTTTTTAGGGGCGAAGCACCTTAAGGCCGAATCTTGTCGGTCCATCCATTGCGCGTTGCCAAACTGGCTGGCGTACATGGGCGGTCTTAGCGGTAACCGATACACCCCTCACCCCACCTGCCGCTGTTTTCTTACTTTTGTTCATGTTTACCCCTCACTCACCCTATTCGGCCCTCCTGCATATCTAAATATCCACTGGCCTGTTCGTTCTTTCCTTAGACTAAAAAGAGCTAAAATTGTGAGTGTATTACTTACCCTCAAAGTCTGTCGATATCGAATTGTTTGGGCCGAATGCCCAATATTGCCAATTCCCATATACCCTGCAATGCAAGCAAACGTTACTCATGTGTCATTAAAAGCAAAGAGCCTTGCACCTTACACTGTCCCTTCAAGAAAGCTCGATACTGTCAGGTTGACACCATTACTATCCATGCCTTCATTGCGAAATCCCCCGCAAGAATCGTTGGATGTTTTGGTTGAGTTTGCCCTCCAGAATATCTTGCTTCTGTTGAAGATCTGAAACATAAGATGTTGTAAATATTATAAACTGCTTCTCAGTTCGAGCTTTCGCTTCACTATATGTCTTCAAACATAAAAATACGCTTGAGGTTGTTTGCACTTTTTACCTGTTTGCTAATAAAACGCAGACGAAAAAAATTTTTCCTTTTACTTTCATCATTTCAGCACGCTTATATGGCATTCATTGATGGAATAGAACTGTTTAGACTTGCGATTATGTTGTGATAAGCGCTCGTTGTAGCGCTATACCAAAGCTTCTGCGCTGGTATGGTTCAGGACGCGAGTACGATTCCCGGCCATAGCAGCCTACTTCACACGGGAAAAATAAGAATTTAGGTCGTGTTATGGGACCCAGGTCAGTCGAAATTAGTTCTATGTTCCCCTCAAGGCTTGGCCCATGATGACATGATGAATTTCAAACGTGCGTTTTGGATTTTAAATATGATGTGGGCGCAGAATTAAAAAAAAACGCAAGCGGCACCAAGAACAGCGGGCCTAGTCGCAGTATCCCCAGTGCATGGATTTGCCGTCGTTTGCTCTTCCTGCAGTTCTTCGCTTTTTTGCTGACATCTTCCAGGACGTCACTTGGCTTTTCTTTCGTAGGACCTTGCACCGTTTTTTTCTGGCCAAGCAAGTGATTGTCATAAAGTATTTGCACTGAGAGTCTCGTATAACCCCTAAATGTAACAGTTGCGACATGTTCACCTGCAAACATCTGCCTGACAGACGGCGATCCCAGTGACCTGGGTCTTGTATTGCCCTTTGAGGGGCGAATTCTGATCAACTATCAGCAACTGAGGAAAATTCCCAGAACGTAATTCTTCGGCACTTCATATTACATGTCGAGAATAGAAATTAAGGAATGTGTTGTTTAATGGCAGTTAACGCAACTAATCATAATTAGCTGCAAATAAATATGTATATATTCCGCACTAAGTCATGTTTTATTTTCACAGAAAAAGAATGAAATCGTTGGCTTAAAATGCAGGGCTAATTTGTTTTTGGTTGTACTCCTTTATAGCAAAGAAAAATTGTGCTGTTGAAGTTGGTCTTAGAACGTGGCACGTCAACCGAACGATTGAACATCTAAGTGCCTTCACCAAAGTGGTCTGCAGTCATACGAAGCACATTGATGCTAAACAAAGACACACTGATTATGCAGAAGGTTCAATACATCCATTGCGCAATGTTTCCTGTTTTGTCTTGGTCACTAGTCGAGAGAAATGGCAATAACAATTTGCGTCCACCTATGTGGATGTTGCGCTTCATAGGCCTAAACTGTTACCAGCAAATGCCAGTCTGTGACGTCATTGCTTAAGAGTATGAAGGTAATGTACCCAGATCGGCTCTTAAGAGGCCTAGGCTGCAGCTGCACCCGAGCAATGAATAATTGCTGCTTGATCTTCATACAGGTATGCCATGACTCGAACGCTCAGTGTCCAATACGACAAGCGCTTTCCGCTGCTGCTTCCTCGCCCCACTACCCTTGTGACCTCATGTTGCGCACATTATACTGCACAACTCCTCTCATTCTGGTGGTGATGTGCTATTCAACCCGGTAGCACTGAGAAAATCAGGGAGTGACAGTGGAGAAAATCGGCCTTTTAATATCCTTACAACACTGACTGTAAATTGATTCTAATTTCGCTCCCTAGAAGGTTACTTCCGCGCATTCTGCTGCTGCACACCAGGTCATTGAAAATTTTTCTATTTCCAAGGCTTAGGCGACTGCACAAAATGTTGGCCTTTCCCTCGATGTTATCCCGAAGATACGCGAATGTCCACGATAATACTACACCTGGTCGTTTGGCTCTTCTAGCGTCAGAGAGGAACACGCCAGCAATCTTCGGTTTGAGGTCATTTAGATTTCAATTAGTATTATGCTCATGTGATCGCGGTCTAGAAGTGACCTTTCAAGAGTTTTTATAGAGCTGTCTGTTCTCATGGCACCATACGCTCCCAAAATTCACCCTACCAAGGGCTGCGGCCAGCAGAAAATGCTTACGTAAACTGAGAACCTCACAAATAATCGCGACATCACATTCGCGAATAGCTGAAAATTCCTTCAACAGGTTATGTCGCTTGAGCGATACCCCCTGTTCAAGGATTTTTCATCTCTTCAGGCCTCCACCTTGTCATAAACGTTTGGCTTGTTTGGCTTACTCGAAGAGTTTATTGCAAATGACGAAGTTCAGAGAATAACCGTTTAAATACAAAAAATTGTAGAACTACAGATATCCACGTCGTACAATAAAGAAAAAATTATGGCAACGTCGCACTAGAGGTGCCAAGCTTGAAAGAAGAGTGGAAGTTGGTGGCCTTCCTTGTTTCTCTTTATTATTGCGATAGCAAATGTATGGACAGTGTCGGCTGGTTTTTGCCGTCGCCGTCGTCGCCGCCATGCACCGTATATGTAGAGGTATGTGTATATATATATAAAAGTCCCAAAGAAAAATAATTCAGAAAAGTTTTTTCAGAAGCGAGGAATCGAACGAGCGACCTCTCATTCCCTAGCGCGCGGCGTTAGACGGCTAGGCCACGTGAAATAGATCATTCAGCTAGCTAACGGCGAGCTATTAATGTACACCATTTACTTTAGCAAGCTTTCTTGGTCACCACTGAGATGGCGCGAAGTGCGCGCGGGGCGCGCTTTAAAGGTTGATGCCCCGTTCCTGCGAACGCCGATGCTCTTCGCCCTACAGGGCGTGGTCGCCTTCGTGCGTTTATCTCAAGGAAAGAAGGGGGCGGGGGTGGTGGGGCAGGGGGTTGTATGCCTTGTGCCTTCCCCGCCATGTCCGTGCTGAAGTCACAAGTAACAGAGCGTACGAAGGCCACTTCGCTCGTGGAAGCGGCCGCGTTCGCGAAAGGAGCGTGCTGTTCAAACAGAAATAAGTAACAGCTGTGACAGTCAGTTCGTGCTCGTCCTGTGTGTACCTGTTCGTTCATTTCGTGCGTCCTGCTTTATGTTTGAGCAGTGCGCTTCAAGTGTCGAGCTGTGACGCATTAGTTCGCGCTCGTCCTGTGTGCGTTTTTTTCGTGCATCCTTTGGGCTAGTGCGACGCTCTGGAAATTTCGAGCTGCTTTCCGTTCATCGCGTTACATTCCAATTTGTTGCTATCGCATTCATTGCTTCGCAGTTGCGGCGAAACTGTGACTTTTTTTGTTTCTTCTATTTCTTTTCCTTCCTATCTGTTTCTTGTTTTTTTGTACCTGATGCTTTAAATTTCTTTCTTTCCTGCCCTATCTATTTCTGCCTCTCTCTCTTTCTATGTAGTTGTCTGTCTTTTCAACTTTATTTTTATCTCTTGTTCTATCTGCTTCTCTCTCTCTCTCTCTCCTTGTTGTCTCTCTTTATTTCTCGGTTTCTGTCACTTTCGGTCTTACTCTATTTTTTCTATCTTCCTTTCGTGTCGGTGTCTTCTTCACTCTTTGTATGTCTTTCTCTGCCCTTATATCTTTTTGTCTTTATTCCCTTTATTTCTCCCTAAGTTTCTCTTTCTCATTCCTTCTCTCTTCTTTGTCTCTCTGTCTCTCTTTCGCATGTTACATGTGCTACACTTCGCCGCGCAGAGTTTTCGTTTAACGCTCGCACCTGCTGTAGTCCGCGTAGTCCGTAGTGGGGCTTGCCCAATTCCTGTGGCGCATACCCACCCGTGGCTTTCTGCCTACAGCAAAGATATTACGGCCTGCATAAACAGTTCTGCTGTTAAAATGGGGGTACAATCTGCCGGCCGTGGAACGCAAGAGCAGCTCTACTTGGGTAGCGCGAATGACAGCGCACGTGCGTAACAATATCAACTACTTCGGGGCAGTATTACCTTTTTGTTATAGCAGCCCGCGTTATAGGAGCGTCCGTTATAGCAGCCCCCGTTGTTACATCAGCCCCCGCCGAGCTTAGCAAAATAAACAACAGTAATACGCAAGGCGTATATGCACTAGAAATGCTTACAGAAAGGCAAGCCGCCTTTTATCAAGGAAAATAATGCTTATTATACGCTCGTAAACGCTTCACCCTAGTACAGGTTTCAGAAGAGCCGGAAATATCAAAAAGATGCTGATTCACATTTGTAATTATTCTTCACATTGAGATACTTATGACCCATGTTTCGCGTTGCCTCTTGTGATTCAAGACAGCGGTTTTTAAAGTGCGGGCAAGGGCCCTGTGGCTGTTGTGTGGTCGTATTATACAAAGGACTGTGAGATGAACGCTTCGACAAAGTGCGAACGTTTCATATGTGTCTTGTGTGAACATTGTTGTGTGAACATTGGAGGGAGATTTACATTACTCTGCTTTTATTTATAAGATCGTGACGCAAATTAATAGTCAAGGGAACAGGAGTAGCCGGAGCCATGTATATGCACCAACCTCTCCTTAAACACATTTAATAATAAAAAAAGGCTATGATAGGTTCTGCTTGCTCTGCTTGCCTTGTAGAAATCGTTTTGCTCAAACGCAGTAGCTGTGTGTGAATTAAGAGCTTGTTCGCAGCTGGTGCTACAAAACGTTTACGTGCCCGCGACTCGCTTTTTATAAAGCGATAATATGGTTAATATGAGCCGTTTCACGGTTACAATCAGTTGTGATCGCTCCTCTTACCGTTTTGAATGCGTTTTCCTCATCTATAGTCGCTTTCTTTGTCTCCTCCTGGGATGCAAGACACCGTTCGGCGGTACCAATGACGACCAGTACAATCACACCAGTTTTCAAGAGAAAAGCCATTGTTTCGCTTTCAAAGTAGAAACGTTGTACGATGGAACACAAATGCACCAACTTATATACAGCAGTGTTTTAAAAATAGCGCAGCATGACGTTAATAGCTTACGGCATCAGTCCTTCTGCAAAGCTTGCTCGCCCTATTGTTAAAAGTCAGTGCTTGGCAAAATGATCAAAAGCATATGCTCTCCAAGCGGAAACACTGATTTGTCTGTCCACGAATAACATGTAGCTCAAAAAAGAAAAAAGAAAAATGCGCAGGAGCCATTGGCGCAGTTACTGACGCATGCGACTAGCCGTACGCTCCAAGACAGCGTCTCGCATCCTATAAATTCATTCTGCTATTGACACTCTATATTTACTGCAGTCAGTGTACTTTGCGAGCAGTTGTTATATTCAAATTTTGTAGAAAACACAGCCTCTAACCAAAACGTATTCACTGGTGAGATGATGCGGGTTCCCGAACACATGTGACGTAATATAATAATTTTATGAGGTTTTGCGTGTCAAAATCACAATATCGTAATGAGGCACGCCGTGGTAGAAGCGTTGCCGACCTGGGGCTCTATAATTATAATTTCTGGGGTTTAACGTCCCAAAACCCCGATGTGATTATGAGAGACGCCGTAGTGGAGGGCTCCGGAAATTCTGACCACCTGGGGTTCTTTAACGTGCACCTAAATTCAAGTACACAGGCCTCTCGCATTTTCTCCTGCATCAAAAATGGGACCGCCGCGGTCGGGATTCGATCCCGCGACCTGCGGGTCACCTGTGGAGCACCTTAACTCCTAGACCACCGTGGCGAGTACCTGCGGCTTTTTAAAGGGGCACTAAAGTGGAACAATGAATCGCTTTAGATTGATAAATTGTACTAACAAAACGCCAATGTTGTTAATTTCACCATCATAGGCATACAATGGAGGAGGAAGCTCAAAATCAATAAGAAGGCCGAAATTTCATTTTAAATTTAGCGTCCAAATCTCCGCACGTGAATTTTTCGCCCTTTGGCGACATCGGCTCAAAGAAATTCATTCAAACTTCATACGTTTTGTCTCTGGTCACTTCAGAGGACAATGCCCTTTATTTTTACCGATTATTAACTGCGTGTGCCCTAGGAGACGTTATCAAAATCTATGCCACACCCCACTCGGTGCCGGAATTTCGACGTGGCGTCGCCACCCGCATTTGCATTTTGCACGTTTTATTACCTCAGTGAGGGGTAGTGATTCAGCTATCGATGGTACTATAATACCATCGATAACTGAATCACTATCGAACTATCGATGGTGAAAAATACTATCGATACCACTATCGATACTAAATTCGGTGGTGCTATTGATGGTATAAAATCAATAGCACGAACTCACCGCACAATAAACTTGGTTCCCAGCCCGCGGCTACATAGTGGAGCCGAAGAAGCACACTGAAGGGCAAGAAAGTTGACATGATTGTGTTCTTCACCAGAGTGCTTTGCCGACACATGATCACAAAGTCAAACTGTTCAGCTCTAGCGGAAAGGAAGCCGATATATGTGGTGGAACTCTGGGGTTTCAAATTTATATTGCAATTTATGATTTCAAAATAAAAAAAATATCAAGAACTATATTTGTTAATTGTAAGGTAGAACTGGTAGTTTTTAAATAAAATTTTTTGGTGGACGTATTCCGCCATTTCCACTGCGGAAATAATCTATTTCTCTCGCCAAAAATGGGTCGTAAATTAAGCGAACCTGATAGTAGGCTATCGCACATTTTTTGGCAATATGGCCGGCCAGCTACATCATTATTATTGACACCACTATCGATAGCATTGTCACGTGGTTGTGACGGTGAAGAATGCTGCAGCAAGACTGGAAGATACGGAGCTCTTTATTTGTGCGATCTTGCGCCCAGAAAATCAAAACCCGAAATACAGGCGGTACACGCTGCGCACTGATTCCGGCGAGAACAGTCGTCGGCCCTCGAATAACCTGATCATCAGTGGAACGCGTCGTCTTTTATACATCAGTCATCGAACCTTCCAGCGTTATCGCTGGTGCTCGCGTAAGCTCTCGAGTAAACTTGACTATTCGCGTACGGCGCGTAACCGTAACAGAATGATCTCAAACAATCGTGAAGTTTCTCAAACATTACGGCGTGGTCTGCGTCAAACGTTGCTAAAAGTCTTCCTGGGTCAAATCCGAACACATCGAAACAAAGAAATAAATACGCGTGGCAGTGATATCGCTAGTAATATTAACGCTGATACTACCTATCTCACTATAGTTTGTAGATAGTAGTACTATCGATAGTTTGTTTACACTATTGATAGTTTTAAACAAACTATCATTGCTATCGATAGTCAATTTACCAATAGTTCTGCATCACTACTCCTCATGTAAGGTAAGGAAATGGTCTGAGGTAAGGGGTTTCAGAACACGGGCCTAAGTACGTGCACCACTAGGGTTTCGCCTCCATCATAACCTACGTTTTGTGGCCTTCATGAAGTTGCCCTAAGAAGAAAGGGCGTTTGCATAGCTTTTATGGAAAAAGAAGACAGCGCTCATTTCTGAGATACGGACAGCAATTAGAAGAAAATCTGGCCAGAATAACAAGTAAAAGCAAAAACACACAACAAATGAGACGATGCCTGAAATCTCAACAACGCGATCATTTATATAATCAGCGTCAACAAAGACGCCCATCTCTGGTTGAAAACAAGCACGAAAGCACTCATCGCATCTGAGCTGGCACGAAGAAACGTTTCGTGGATGTTTTGGACCTCCCTACAACGCACAAGCTATGCGCAGAAGAACACCTACGAAATGTGCCCCAGCAATGGTCAGCCCATTCATTCATCCGCCGCTGTAGGCGCTTGGACTGTAGAAAAAGCCAGGCACGCAGTGTGTACCACATGATGAACGCCATTTCAAAATATGCGGTTCATGTATCACATTCATTGAATTTTGCCAGTGTTTACATGAGCCCTGGAAGCAGTGTCTTCTCATTCAGGGCTCATTCGTCAGATTTCTGTCTCACGTCACTGCGTGTGCTACACAGCTTCACTGGTCAACCAACCGGCGATTTTTTTCTAATCGTGGTTTGCGGTATCTTCTTTTTGTGTGTGACGCACCCCACACACCTACATATCCAAGAAAATGGAATATCGCAATTTTCCGTGCTTGTAAAAAAGGGCACTGCAGCGCTCTGCATGCCATCGTCTTACTGTCACGAGCGCCCAGTGATACGCATTTAGTAGCCCTTTTGCGTCAGCACTGATGAGGCAGGAACGCCATCAGTTAACAGGACTACTAATATAGTAATTATGTGGCGGATTGTTTGGGTTTCACGACACAAAACCTCGAATCGATTATGGTAGTCACCGTAGTGGAGTGCTCCGCAAACTTTGGCCACCTGAGGCTCTCTAACGTTCACTTATGTGTAATTACGCAGGCCTATATCAGTTCGCCTTCATCGAAATGCGGCCGCCGCAGACGGAATTCGCATCAGGAGTCGAACACCATCGCCACTACACCGTCGCGGCCGCACAGTTAGCGGGACCGCGGCTGCCATATGTAAAACTCCTGTCAACCGCCTATGTTACACGGCCGTGTTGTTACACGGCCTCGGGTCACGATGCTACTATCAGTGCTTATGTAAAAGGATGTATGTCGTTCGACCAGCGGATGTATTAACCAGAGGCTGAAAGAGCACTATTATAGCATCACAAAAGTAATCTCGGGTAACAGGGCAATCACTGGCAACATTGCGGCTGGATCGCCTAATTTGAAAACACTTCTATTTTGTATAAGACGCATAATAGGATGACAAGCGAGATTGTTGAAGCCTGTAAGATTTTTCATTAGAACAAAAAAAAATGTACGCAAGCCAACCTTTACCGTCATTATGTCAAAGGAGTTGCAATTACTGGTTATGTAGCTCCAATTTGTTGCCCAGTTTTGATCTTGCCTTGGACACATGTTCGGAATACCTATACACTGTTTCAAGTGCAACTCTGTAGAGTAGCAAGACTTTTAAATCCGAAGCATTTCTTAGCGAACCTCAGGCACTTTGGCGGTTTCTATCAGAGGCGTAGCGAGAAATTTTTTCGGGGGGGGGGTTCAACCATACATTATGTATGTTCGTGCGTGCGTTTGTATGTGTTCGTGTATATTTGCGCAAGCAAAATTGAAAAATTTCGGGGGGGGTTTGAACCCCCCAACCCCCCCCCCTTGGCTACGCCCCTGGTTTCTATCTATCTATCTATCTATCTATCTATCTATCTATCTATCTATCTATCTATCTATCTATCTATCTATCTATCTATCTATCTATCTATCTATCTATCTATCTATCTATCTATCTATCTATCTATCTATCTATCTATCTATCTATCTACGTCTGGGCGCTGTCCCGGTCGTGTCCATAACATGTAAGATACCAAAATTGGCATAGCAGGGGATCACTGTATAAAGGACACCATTCACTGGTCATGACATGAATAACGCAAAATACCTGTCGCGTACGTCATGAAACCCTTTCTCTCAGTCACGTGTGGCACATACCCGTAAGCCAGAGTTAATATTATGCGGGTATATGCCACAGGTGATACCGAGGCTCAACCTTACAGTAACGGCGAACACACACATTGACACGCAAGGGAAGTGATAATAATATTTGTTGGGGTTTTATGTCCGAAAGCGACGATATGATATGAGAGACGCCGTAGCGAAGGGCTCCGCAAATTTTGACCATCGGGTATTCTTTAAGGTGTAGCGAGATCGCAAACAACACGGGCATTCAGCATTTTGCCTCCATCGTATTGCGACCGCCGCGTCCGGGATCAAACCCGAGACTTTCGGGTCAGCAGCCGAGCGCCTTAACCGCTACACCACCGCGGCGCACGCAAGAAAAGTGAGGGAACTGAAGACAGAACACCCCTGGAAGACGCTCAACTACCTCCCACTCGTCCACGTGGCCCGCAACGGGCACCACGTGGATTACGCAAAAACCGCGTCAACGCTTCCTACAATAAATCTGCTGAGAGAACCAGGCCTCTCATCAATACCGGTGACTTCAACATTGATTTATCAAGACCCAACAAACGCTTGGTCCTTATATTGCGTGAAAGTCGGCTTGGATGTGGAGTGGGCATCAGAAGACCTCGCTGCCACGTCCACGACAGGAGGCATCATAGATCATTTCATCGTAAGAGGCATCCAGGATCTCCCACCAGCCGCACTATACCTCGCACTTCACTACACTTAGACTCCTCATAGCCGCTATCACGAACGGATCCGATTATCAAATCCCGTCGAGCTGCTGGTGCGGACTGATCACGGTGATGATGACCTTGTTCAAGAACTGTTAAGAACCCCTTCTACACATATACATGGGTTCGTGAAACGTGCGTGCGTTCTCCGTCATAAAGGAAAAATATAAGCATAACTGTAACTGGGACTGTAAAGTACGAGCAGTGCGCCTGCGCGTGCCACTCGGCCATGTATTAATCTAGGGAAGCTTTCCTGAATGAAGGTTAGTTGCGAGTAACGCCTGTCCTGCTCATCTGTGTTCTTTCTTTGTCATGTTCGGATTCGCGCTATCCGGTATTGAAGAATATACGCACTACATATCAGCTTACCGCGTCTGGTGTTGGTAACACACATGTTGCTCTTGCCATCGTTACGCAACTGTAAACAACTGGTTATATAATACATATGCGACTCTTCAACATATGAGTGTGCGTATACCACGCTCAACGTTTCGCTCAATATGAAAAACACGCAAACGTCACCATCTCGCGCATGCTTCGCATAACATCGATTCCCACGGTACGTGGGATCTGCCGAATGTTTCGCAGTAAGTGCGTTCTCACCGGAAAACGTTCAATGTTTTTGCCGCCCAGAATAAGATTTCTGTTCCTTTTTGAAGGCCGTGTACTACATAAAGATGTATTTTGGGCTAAATAAAACCAACTAAACCTGTAACACGGCTATTTATATCGCCGACCTCACTTTAGCGTCTCGCTGTGTTCGGCTGCTTGTATTTCATTTGCAGGTGGTCACGAAACCACAAGCTCAGACTCAAGCTCGGCCTTCAGGAGTATTTAGAACCACGAAAGCCGACCACGATACGCGCGTAGTTATACCACATTCTAACCGAACCTGTTGCATAGCTTTCAATAGCGTTGCACCTGACGTGTGCATCGGAGTTTATACGCAACACTGAATGTTCATTTTTGTCTGTTATTTCCGCTTGCTCTGTATGTATTTATCGGATCGTGTGAAAACAATCCCAGTTGTAAGTAACGCTCTGTCTGTTTTCTTACTACGTGTGGGCGCGGCCAGCAACTGCGGCGGACCCCCCTTCGGGGGTTGTCTGATCGGGGTTCTCCAGGACCAAATAAAGTTCATTTCATCATCATCATCATCTCGTTAATTTGTGCTTACTCACTCTTTCAGTAATACCTCATTCACACGTTGAACCGTTCCTGTCGCCCTGCGACACCCGGAAAACCTAATCAGACATCTGTATTCTAAGCCCGTTTACCCTATCGTTCAACCTCGCTAGCCCTTTTTTCACGCCTTTAACACTTGATAATGCTTCAGCGTCCTTTTACTACGGAAGAAGAAAAATATTTGCCTCGATTCGAAAGGCACGAACAACGTCATTCGAAAAAACACCAAGCTCACTTTATTTCCGACGGATCCTGTTGACGTTTATGTTGACGACGTCAGTACACTCGTCCATGTCAATGCTGGTGCAGAGTTTTCCACTATTAATGCGGAATTGTCCGCTTACTAAGAAATTTACAACGCTACTGCTAAACAGGGTGGGCAAAAGTGCTTTGCATTGTATCAACGGAAGAGAATCCATCAAGGCCTCAGTTTATTTGTTAGACATATTATAATGCAAGTAAAATGCAGTGAAGTGGAAGAAAGTATAGTGGACATTATTCGTAGGGTTTACTGTAACGTAATACCAAATATACTTCTTTTTGGCGAGTTGCTAATAATAACATGTGGGGTTTTAGGTCCCAAAACCGCTGAAGATTATGAGGGGCGCCGTAGCGGAGGGATCCGGAAATTTCGATCATCCTGTGATGTTTAACGTGCGACATCGCGCAGTATCACGGGCCTATAGCATATCACCGCCATCGAAATGGGCGAGTTGGTGCTCACATTGCTTAAGTGTGCGTGAATTTGACGCAAAATACATTTCGTGAAAAGGGCGATAGGAGAGAGTGAAGCGCCATCACTTTCTCCTGTTTTTTATCCCACTTTCACGAAGTGTGTTTTGCGACGCACTCAAATCCACTGAAGCAACGAAGTGTAGTAATAACGGTGTAAGTACAAAGAAGCTAAAGTGGAAGAAAACACAACCTCGACCTTCGGACAACGCGTCCGATGCTTGTATCCAGATTGTATCGATGTATGATTCAAGATACCGGGACGTAAAATATTTGAGACACACATACCAGAAACTACCACAAGAAATGTATCTGATATGATACATACCATTTGTGGGTTAAAATTCTCCATTACATTAGTTAAAGTCTCATTATAGTGTCATTCAAGGGGCTGGCGCTAGTCGGAACTTTGCTTGCAAACGTTTTCTCCGATATTCACAGAATCTACTAGCGCAAAAGACAAGAACGGAGACAAAGAGACGACGACAACGAATTCTGTCCGTTGCGTTCGTCTCTGCCTTCATTTATTAAGAAAGACACGAACGCAAGCAGCCTGGTTTATTGCTCTCTCGAAGTGCTCTCCCGCCGATATGACTTGTTCATTTGGAAGATCATCTCTGATTTGTGACCATTTTTTCGACGTCACAACAGCATTCGAAATTGCCATTGCGCCACAGTCTATTGGCTGCGGAGGGTATCATAACATCGACGCAGGTATGTAGTGCAATGTGCCATTTTCCGCTCGCCTGCTTACAAAGGGCACAGCGCACCATTATTGAATTCCTATCATAATTGAGTTGTGTTCGACTGAGCGTTCGCCTATAGCGTCTCGTATAAGTCATCTGTACTGAATAAACTTTCACATGCTATATAAAATTAGGACGTTCATAAACCAAATATAAAACCCACTTGTACTTTTTATTTTTCTTTTTTAGGCGTCAGTTTACAACACTAAACACAGCTCATTGTACGTAGTACAGGATTGATATATGCGCCCAGCTTGCCTCAAAGGGGATCCTTATATTATCATCACCATGACACCCGTATATTGCGTTCACAGCGATAGTTCAATGCGCGCTTAATATTAACTAGTTATAGGATTCAGTGTGGCTAGTTGGTATCGCATAACAGGTGAGCCACAATGCAATTTCGGCGACGGACGAACGAAGCAACAACAAATAACACAGACACAACCCCTCATTGTATGTTGTTTATGTGTTCGTCTGTTTTCAAAATTGTCGTGTGGTAGTCTTTTCATAATTGAAGGTTAAATGGCGCGTTCAAGTAGCATGCTGCGAACTGAAGGTACTTTACTTTGTATCAGTCGAGATAGAGAAATTACTTTATTTATATATTTTTTATTATGCTTTGCACAGGAGACGGCTTATATAGAGAGGCATGCAACTGCCGACAATGTTTCTCCCACATCCAAATATCTTTACCAAATCTCACCTCTATAGTTTAAAATTCTAAAATATATACGCTAAACGGTGGGAGGATTATCAAAGATGGCCCGTATTTGGCATCAAACTTATTCTCATCAAAGCGTCTCCGAAAAAAATTCGAAAACATTAGCAACTTCCGAGGATTGCTGGCCAAACGATGCCGAAGAACGGAAAACAGTGTGCAAGGAGTAGAGGTGTGCGAATATGAAATTTTCAACTTCGAAGTGAATTCGCATGATGAAAACCAAGTGCGAATTGAATCTACTGTTTGCCGAATATCTGCAAAAAAAAATCACCAACCACAAATGAAAAGAAAAGCTTGTTCTTCAGCAATATTGTACACGAAATTTGTGCATTTAACAAAATTATTGCTTTGCAGTACAGCACACTCAGTTATCTAATGTTGTCACGAAGGATGGATAGCTACTTAGTATGCTCCCGAAGCAACTACAACGTTGTGTATGTTACCGTTCCTTCAGATGGAACAAACTAGGGCTGCTGCCTTATTCTCACCTTTATAGTTTAATCCTCTAAGCATGCTGTCCCATTTGGGAGGAGCAATGGCATCTGATTGGCACGATGTTTATTACAGGTGCCTCATCTGTGGATAACACAAAACAACGCTAGGTTCAATCATCTGCACTCATCAACCTATGACAGCATTTCATCTTTCCTATTATTTTTATGTTGTGTAATACAATTGGATCCCCCTACATTATCAAATATATATTCAGGTTTCTGTGCCTGCGTTATGGTTTTTTGATATACATCTCTTATTCCTATGGCTTCTGAAAAAAAATAAGGCACCTTCGCACTAGTTGTGCCAAGCCTGAAGGAAGTGCGGACCTGGGCGGCCTTCTTTGTTTCTCTTCATTTTATTGCGAGAGCAATTAGATGGACAGTCTCGGCTGAATTTTGCCGTCGCCATCGCCCGTCATGCACCGCATATGTATAAGTATGTATATATATATATATATATAAAAGCCCCAAAGAAAAATAATTCAGAAAAAATGCTTCCGAAGCGCGGAATCGAACCAGGGACCTCTTGCTCCGCGGCGAGTGGCGCTATCCACTACGCCACGAAGCGCAGACCCTCCACGTAGCTAACGGCGAGCGTTATATACGCTCCATTTACCGCTGGACGGACTCAAAGACGCTAGGCGCTTATAAGAGTTTCTTCATTACCAGCGAGATGGCGTTAGGAGCGCGACGGGTGGATTTAAAAGTCGTCGGCGAGCGCGTTCGCTTCTTGTAATGGTTGCGCAAAGAAAACCTTGCCCTTCCGCTGTCTGCTCACGCGGTTTTCTCGTGCTGAGGGGAAGAGGGATGTTTCACGCTTTCACCGTGATGTCCGCGCTCATGTTACGGAGCGTACGAAAGTCACTCGAGCTCAAGGGACGCCGCTAAACGAACAAGCAGAAGATGAGCGCGAACTATCAAATGTCACAGCTCGACACTTGAAGCACTCTAGTTTCCTTCGCTGCTTTGGCCGCCTTTGCAACAGGAGCGCTGTTCAAACTGAGAGTATCCATTGGCGAGCCTCACTTCGTATAGCATTAGTTTCTTGCTATCGGATTCATTGCTTCGCCCTTGCGGCGAAGCTGTAACCTTTTTTTTCTTTCTTTCTTTCTATCTGTCTTCATTTCTCCCAATTCTGTTACATGTGGTAGAACTGTGAGATTTCAAACTTATATTGCATTTTATGATTTCAAAATAAAAAAATATCAAGAACTAGGTTTGTTAATTGTAAGGTATAACTGGTTGCTTTTGAATAAAATTTTTTTGGTCGACGTATTCCGCCATTTGCACTGCACAAATAATCTATTTCTCTCGCCAAAAATTGGTCATAAATTAAGCGAACCTGATATAAGGCTATCGCACATTTTTTGGCAATATGGCCGGCCAGCAACGTCATCATTATTGACACCACTATCGATAGTATTGTCACGTGGTTGTGACCGTGAAGATTGCTGCAGCAAGTCTGGAAGATACGGAGCTCTTTATTTGGGCGAACTGGCGCCCAGAAAATCAAAACTCAAAATACAGGCGGCACACGCTGCGCACTGAATCCGGCGAGAACAGTCGTCGGCCCTCGAATAATCTGATCATTGGTGGAACGCGTCGTCTTTTCTACATCAGTCATCGAACCTTCCAGCGTTATCGCTGGTGCTCGCGTAAGCTCTCGAGTAAACTGACTATTCGCGTACAGCGCGTAACCATAAGAGAATGATCTCAAACAATCGTGAAGTTTCTCAAACATTAAGGCGTGGTCTGCGTCAAACGTTGCTAAAAGTCTTCCTGGGTAAAACCCGAGCACATCGAAACAAAGAAATAAACACGCGTGGCAGTAATATCGCTAGTAATATTAACGATGATACTACCGATTGCACTATAGTTTGTAGATAGTAGTACTATCGATAGTTTGTTTACACTATCGATAGTTTTAAACAAACTAGCATTGCTATCGATAGTCAATTTACCAATAGTTCTGCATCACTGCTCCTCACGTAAGGTAAGGAAATGGCCTGAGGTAAGGAAGGCTTCAAACACGGGCCTAAGTACATGGACCTCTAGCATTTCGCCTCCATGATAACCTACGCTTTGTGGCCTTCATGAAGTTGCCCTAAGAAGAAAGAACGTTTGCATAGCTTTTATGGAAAAAGAACACAGCGCTCATTTCTGAGATACGGACAACAATTACAAGAAAAATTGGCCAGAAGAACAAGTAAAAGCAAAAACGCACAACAAATGAGACGATGCCTGAAATCTCAACAACGCGATCATTTATTTAATCAGCGTCAACTGAGACGCCTAGCTCTGGTTGAAAACAAGCACGAAAGCACTCATCGTATCTGAGCTGGCACGAAGAAAAGTTTCGTGGATGTTTTGGACCTCCCTACAACGCACAAGCTATGCGCAGAAGAACACGTACGAAATGTGCCCCAGCAATGGTCAGCCCATTCATTCATCGGCCGCTGTAGGCGCTTGGACTGTAGAAAAAGCCAGGCACGCAGTGTGTACCACATGATGAACGCCATTTCAAGTTATGTAGTTCATATATCAGATTCATTGAATTTTGCCAGTGTTTACATGAGCGCTGGAAGCAGTGCCTTCTCATTCAGGGCTCATTCGTCAGATTTCTGTCTCACCTCTGTGCGTGTGCTACACAGCTTCACTGGTCAACCACCTTCACAGAGTGGAATGGTCGGCGATTTTTTTCTAATCGTGTTTTGCGGTATCTTCTTTTTGTGTGTGACGCACCCCACACACCTACATATCCAAGCAAATGCAAAAGCGCAAATTCCCGTGCTTGTAAAAAAGGGCACTGCAGCGCTCTGCATGCCATCGCCTTACTGTCACGAGCGGCCAGTGATACGCATTTAGTAGCCCTTTTGCGTCAGCACTGATGAGGCAGGAACGCCATCAGTTAAGAGGACAACTAATATAGTAATTATGTGGCGGATTGTTTGGGTTTTACGACACAAAACCTCGAATCGATTATGGTAGTCACCGTAGTGGAGTGCTCCGCAAACTTTGGCCACCTGGGGTTCTTTAACTTTCACATATGTGTATGTACGCAGGCCTATATCAGTTCGCCTTCATCGAAATGCGGCCGCGACAGTCGGGATTCGCATCAGGAGTCGAACACCATAGCCACTACACCGCCGCGGCCGCACAGTTAGCGGGTCCACGGCTGCCATATTTAGAACTCCTGTCAACCGGCTATGTTGCGCATGTTGTCTACACGGCCTTGGGTCAGGATTTTGTGCTGTTGCGTACCATGCTACAATCAGTGCTTATGTAAAAGGATGTATGTTGGTCGACCAGCGGATGTATTAACTAGAGGCTGAAAGAGCACTATTATAACGTCGCAAAAGTAATTTCGCGTAACTGGGGAATCACTGGCAACATTGTGGCTGCATCGCCTAATTTGAAAATACTTCTATTTTGTATAAGACGCATAGTAGGATGACAAGCGAGATTGCTGAAGCCTGTGAGATTTTTCATTAGAAAAAAATTTGCGTAAGCCAGCCTTTGCCGTCAATATGTCAAAGCAGTTGCAATTTCTGGTTATGTAGCTACAATTTGTTGCCTTGTTTTGATCTTGCCTTGCACACGTGTTCGGATGACCTATACACTGTTTCAAGTGCAACTCTGTAGAGTAGCAAGAATTTTTGCAGTAAGTGCGTTCTCACCAGAAAACGTTGAATGTTTTTGCCGCCCAGAATAAGATTTCTGTTCCTTTTTGAAGGACGCGTAGTACATAAAATGTATTTTGGGCTAAATAAATAAAAAAAACATGGCTGATCCCTCTGTCATAGGAATCGGTATAACACGAAAGTGACACGTGTCTTCACAGAAGTACTGCTTATTGTGTAGTGATATATGAGAGCTTGTACAATGTCTATTCGTGTTTGGCAGCTATAGCACCGTTTGACGTGGATGCACCCATGTTGACAGCATGTCTGTATCGCGACGACTAACGCCCATGATCATGAATAAACCGTTGCGCACGGTAGCTGAAGGTGTGAACATATATTTGGACACAGCGAATCGTGAATCCTGCGTAAGGATGATATCAACAAGCTCACAATCAACATTGGTACCCGGTATGCACTTCTTCAAAGCGTCGTCAATTAAGGAGATAAACGGCACGGTGTGCGCTTTCTAGTAAAGGGTAGCCGACGCCTGTGCTCATGCATACATAACACACACTGCGCTTCAGCAACACGGGAGGTAGAGGTTCGTAGCCTGAGCCGCAAACGCGTGCGTCCCGCTGGCCTCTGTCAATCAATCAATCAATCAATCAATAAGTTTGTTATCATGATATAAAAGAATATTACATGGAGTAAAATATACAGACGAGGGTCCCAAAGCCGGAGGCGCTGCCCTCGCTCCACCAAGGCACGACATTCGCCCGTCGAACTCGCGTCCTTTCTGCAACGCATATTGCAGCAGTTTTGTTAGTCGGTGCTCTCGCAATTGAAGCAGTCGGCGGCGGAGAAATCCCGTTGGTGCACGTGGGAGCTGCACTACTCCGATGAGCCGTCGCACGCTAAACACGAAGCCAAAGGCAAAGAACGTTACTGCGTCAAGGGTGCCTCGGCGACGCCAGCGCGGCCAGTCTACCGCTCTGGTATCGAGACGCTTTAACCATGACCTCCAATATCGCGTGCAATCCCTGAGTAAGCGCTAGTAAGCGTCGAGCGTGAAGTTTTACTTCTTTTCACATCTCACAGACGGCGGCACCGCCCCGCTCCGCCCGCCGCGAAAGAGAATGTGTGAAAGATATAAGGCGCGCTCGCGCCGTGTCTAGCAACTCCCGAGTTAGCTTAGTCGGTAGTGCGTCGGGCGCTCACCGTCGCGGCCGCAAACGTCGTGGGTTCGATTCCCAGCGGGGTATCTTTTTCTTGTTTTTCTTTCTCACCCGTTGGCGTCCATTTTATCAACGTCATATCCGTGACGGATGTACTTGGTGGACCCCGGCATAAAACACTTTCGTGTTAAAAAAAAATCCGTAACACGGCTATTGATATCGCCGACCTCACTTAGCGTCTCGCTGTGTTCGGTTGCTTGTATTTCATTTGCAAGTGGACACGAAACCACACGCTCAAGCTCATGCTCGGCCTGCCCGAGTATTTAGAACCACGAAAGCCGACTACACTACGCGCGGAGTTATACCACTTCCTAAACGAACCTGTTGCATAGCTTTCAATAGTGTTGCACGTGACGTGTGCATCGGAGTTTATACGCAACACTGAATGTTCATTTTTGTCTGTTATTGCCACTTGCTCTGTATGTATTTATCGGATCGTGCGAAAACAATCCCAGTTGGAAGTAGCGCTGTGTCTGTTTTATTACTACGTGTCTCGTTAATTTGTGCTTACTCACTTTGTCAGTAATACCTCATTCACACGTTGTGACACCTGGAAAATCTAGTCAGACATCCGTATTCTAAGCCCGTTTACCCTATTCTTGAACCTCGCTAGCCCTCTTTTGACGCCTTTAACTCTTGCTAATGTGTCAGCGTCCTTTTACTACGGAAGAAGAAAAATAATTGCCTCGATTCGAAAGGCACGAACAACGTCATTCGAAAAAACACCAAGCTCACTCTATTTCCGACGAATCCTGTTGACGTTTGTGTTAACGACGTCAGTACACTCGTCCATGTCGACGCTGGTGCAGAGTTTTCCACTATTAATGCGGAATTTTCCGCTTACTATGAAATTTACAACGCTACTGCTAAACAAGGCGGGCAAAATACTAGGCAATTGTATCAACGGAAGAGAATCCATCAAGAGCTCAGTTTATTTGTTAGAAGTAATATAATGCAAGTAGAAGGCAATGAAGTCGAAGAAAGTATGGTGGACATTATTCGTAGTGTTTACTGTAACGTAGTACCAAATATACTTCTTTTTGGCGAGTTGCTAATATTAACATGTGGGGTTTTACGTCCCAAAACCGCGATATGATTATCAGGGGCGTCGTAGCGGAGGGTTCCGGAAATTTCGACCATCCTGGGTTGTTTAACGTGCGCTGACATCGCCAGGTATCACGGGCCTATAACATTTCGCCTCCATCGAAATGGGCGAGTTGGTGCTCACATTGCTTAAGTGTGCGTGAATTTGATGCAAAATACATTTCGTTTTCTTTATTTATTTTATATTGCCACCGAAATGATTATTTTCAAAGAGCACGCATCTGCACCATGTTGCTTCTCTTGTTGAATTTGTCTATTCGAGCTCCTGTCAGCCATTGTGAAGGCCTAAGTTGCGGCTCTCAAGCGACTGATCACAGCGGCATCAGGCATTTCTATGTAGATGCTTTCCAAAGGCTTTTCGTAATATAAATGAGTGGCTTCGCTATTCGCGCAGGAATTCGCTTCCGCATGCAGCGCATTGTTCTGCTCAGCCGAGCACTGACAGGTTCGAACAAACGTATAGCTGGACGTAGTTAAAATTTTCCAGCAGGTGTGATGCGTTGTTTACAGACCATTGGTTTTAAAGACGGAAAGTGTACTCCATTCATTCTAGGAACGCGCGTATGCTGTTCGTGTCTATTTCGCGCTGCTGTTATCTCCGAGTTACTCAACGAAGTTTTCTTTTTCTTGCAGACGTAAATATTCCGAAGGTCTCCCTTCTCTTGAGTTGCTGCGCGATATCAAAACCATGCTTAGTACCGAAAGAATCAGCTAACATAGTAGAAAATGATTACAGGCGTAAGGAGGAAAAAAAGAGGGAACACAAGACCACGCTCGTTCTTCTCGACGTTGTCTACCCCCTACCCGGTCACGTTAGCGGCAAGCTGCCGTAACGGCGCGCCTGGGTCTGGTAGCGTAGAACGTCGACTGCCGCCGGCTGCGCGAGAGCGTTGGCGAAGCAATCACATGACGTGATCCCATCTCGCACACTCGTTGCACAAACGTGAGATGACGAGGTTTCGCGCATCTGCGCTTTACCCGGGCGATCACTCGTCTCCGCAGAGTTGCTGAATCGGGAATTGTGAATCTGGCGGGACAAACTGCTCAGTGATTAGTAGAGGCCGGATTTTTAGGCCCTAAAAAAGCTCGTTTTAGGCGCCAAAAATAGGCAGACAAAACAATCTTTTAGGCTTCCAATATCGCAAATATAGGCACAATACATTTTCACACAAATGCAGATAATTTCAAACGAATACGTGCGCGACCTCTATCTACGACAGGAAAACAAAATGTTATTGCTCAAGATGACACAAAGGCGCCAACATTTGAACATAGCCTGCTTTTCACGCACGGTTCGCCCTCCCATGTTTTGCAGAGTGAGTCAAGTGTCCACTGTCCAATCAGCACTCCTGCAGTGTCTTTGCGGCATGATTGATATGTGCAGAGCAGGAGCAGACAGCCAGACTGCTAAAAGACCAGGAGGGAGGGATTACTCCTATTGGCCGGGTCGAATTGTGTAGAGCCAATTTCTCCCCTGGCAGTGAACCACTGGCATAATCAGGCGCCCCCCCCCCCCTAAATTTCTCAGTTTTGCGTGTGTGTGTATATACACGCACGCATACGAACGCATGCACGAAAATATATAAAGTATGGTTGTCCCCCCATCTCCCCCCCCTCCCTGAAAAATATTTCTGGCTACGCTACTGCAGTGAACAGCTTAAAAAGTACATTACAAACAAAACAAAAGCTGCGAGCATTTCATATTTTTCTTTCTATTTTTGCTCTTCACTCTCTTTTCCGGTTAGGCTCTCTGCGGTTTCGCATTCGCCAACCGCTCGGGCCATGTCAGCGCGGCGGCGAATGCTCGCCAGAGTGTCCCGCTTCACTGCTGCTAGCGGTTTTTGGTTGGTTGAACTAGAAGACTAGGTTGAAACCCATAGTTCCCAACAGTCAATCTAGCGCGGTAACATGAATAACGGTCTCAAACAGCACCCGGAGCGACACTTGGGCTAAATAGCGTTCATATAAGCGCCAATATTGAAAATAGGCATTTATAGGCATTTGTTAGCATTTAGGCACGAACACCAATAATAGGTATTTATAGGCACTATAAAAACAATATAAAAGACCTTCTTAACCTCTAATCCATGCTCATATATGAAAACGGCGCGATAGGAGCGCAAGGAACAAAATAGGCATTTGCCTAAAATTCGGTCTCTAGTGATTACTGTAACCATGCCTGGAAACAACACGAACGACATCGCAGTGACAGTTAATATGATTCTAGCGCCAAAACCATGATGCAAAATAAAGCATTTTTGACGCGCCTCGCGGGGGAAGCAAACGACGCGGAAAGCAGAAAACAGACGACGCGGCGCACCGATGTAGCCATGGCAACCACTCCTAAATCGCTGATTGGCCACGTCACTCTGCGGCTGCCGGCGAACGGCGCAAAAATGGCTCTCGGACCCATTCTCCAAACGGTCACGGCTGACATGCGCAAGAGAAACCGCTCGCGCACGGAAGCCTGAGAACGGCAAACGCCGCACTGCGCGCCGTCGTGCCGCTCTCGTGACCGGGTCTTTGCGTTAGTATTTTTCAAGTGTTAGTTGTTATATCTGTGTACTATATTTTGCAGATGAGTGGCCGCTTTCACGCGCCGCCCTGGCTGTACGATATTAGTCACCGGAGATATACACAATCCGGGATGTGAAACGTGAAAAACGTGAAAGAGCCAGCTCACGTTTAAAAAAAAAAAAACAGCACACAAATTAAAACTTCGGGTTGCATCTGCAGGATGGACAGTAAATGCAATAGGACTGAATCTGCCCTTTCAGTATTTTGGTAATATTAGCGATACTTCTGGTTCGATGAAAGAAAACATATATATTTCATGGAGTTTTGAGGGTTGAGTTCACCAGTTAATTCACCCCCGGTGTATTGTACTGGCGCTAACAATTGGGAAAATCTCAGCGAGGTACCTAACACAATGCAGTGGTTCTTGTATTAGAGGTTGTCAACAATGTCTCATACAAATAACATACACCAGTGCATAGGGATAGAAACAAATTTGATAAAATATCGCTCCTTGGTTACTGTGGTGCGTCGTCACCTTAGAGAGTTTCAGCAGTAAATAATCAGAATGCAGCTTTTGCCGTATCTGAAAACTTATGGCGAATAATTTTAATAATAATGAGCTAAGTGACGAATGATATAATAAACGGCCGCAAAAATATTATAGTACAATGGAAATATTGGTGTCGGTCGAACTGCCTTTAGATTATTTTTTCTCTACCCACGTGACAAGCAAACAAACTCGAGAGGCATGAAGAAATACACGATATAAACATGTACCTTTTTTTTTCTTTCCAAGTGTCTTTTGTTGTTAGTTGTCTTCTAAGCATTGTGCCTTGTCACTTACCACCTGCTCACAATAACGATCACGCGCGTCATAAGTGCTAGAGGGATACAGTCGACATAAAAAGTTTTTGACGCTGACTGTAGAATGCAAGCTAATTAATGAAGAGTGATATCGCTTCCGTCAATAAATGTGAATGTCGGATGTCAACGATCGTAGTTTACTCGCTGCTGAAAAACAACCCCAACAAATTTGGTTCATCCTATATTTAACCCGATCATACATTGAAATCCTCATAAACATTAGTAGCCGTCTAATGTCGAAGACCTCAAAATACTCACGGCTAAAAACAACACGTGCGAATTTGATTCATATATTTCACCTGCAAAGGCATCGGTACGCTCATAAAGATTAGTACATGTATTTGGAGATGTAGACAGGTAATTTTACGAGTACAATTTTTCCAGATCGACGCTGTGCATCATGTGTCCACTAAAGCAATTAAATGCAAGTTTGAGAAATGAAGCTTCTGCGCCAGTTATAACGCTTTTAACTGTAAGCCCAGAGATGCATAAATGATGTTCCACAAAAGTGAGACGTCATCATAGAATAAATAATATTTCTTGACTAATAATGTTGACGTTACTGGTGAACCACTCACTCATGCGCGAATCAAGCGCCTTTTTATAAATTCAAGAAAACACAAGCGTCATAACATTTATCGGTGGTTTAGTGGGGAAATAGAGAAAAAGAAACTTTTTTTGGAACAGCAGTCAATAGACGTCGGGAGAAAGTTCACCTCTCTCGTCGCCTCTAGCCGTCGGCCGGAATGCCTTAAAGCATGGCAGCAGCAAGGGCTTGACTGATGATGTCCTGCTGGACGAGAGAAGTACGTTAGTGTTATGTCGGAAGATTGAACAAGTGTGGGAAGGACAAGCTGTAAAAATAGCGTTGATCAACAGCGCCCCTAGTGGTGGTGCATACTTCGCTCTATGAAGGCTTACGCATTCAATGCGACAACCGGGCAACCGACGGTGTTGGAAAACTGCGTCAAGCACTCTTGGGCGCGTTCGTTTGTGCCTGAAGGTGCCGGTGCCGGTCACACACACACACACACACACACGCACACGCGCACACACACACACACACACACACGCACACGCACACGCACACACGCACGCACGCACGCACGCACACACACGCACACACACGCACACACACACACACACACACACACACACACACACACACACACACACACACACACACACACACATTATGAAGTCATTCTTCGATGCCATAAAGCAAATAGGAAAAAGTTATACGCTTCTAAAGAACTGTTCAATTGTCCACGTTTCGATCGGAGACCGATCTTTATGACAACCTTGACAAAGAGCGGTCTCTTTATTTTATTTTATTTTATTTATTTATTTATTTGAAATTGAAATACAAGTGATAAATTGCATGTGTTATATACAAATACAGAAGGAGGTCTCAAAGTCGCAAGACTGTGAGTGAGACCTCCTATAAAATCATTCATCAGAGATACAGCGCAAAAGTAAACAGTGGTAAGGATAGAAAAGTTAAGATATACAAAATATACAGATAAGTACGAAATAGCGAATATAAGTTATACAAAATGTGTAGCACGAAAAAACTAACACAAAAAATGCAATAACATTCACTCAGTATAATATCAAGCATATGACGGTAAGGAAAGAAAAATTGAGATAAAGAAAATATACAGATAAGCACGAGATAGGGACTATAAGTTTTACAAAACATGCAAATAAGCACAAAAGAACACAAAAATACAATAACCTACTCTGTATAATATTAAGCACTATGAATTTAATAAGTGCGAACGCAAGCCTTTTTTAAACATTTCGAGGGATCTATTTTTGATCTCCAAAGGTAAAGAATTCCACAAGGATACAGACGAAAATTTTATGGTAGACTTGCCATTATTAGTCCTGGGTTTGGGTAAAAGGAAGTTATTAGCCTTTGCAAAACGAGTAGATGACACCTGAGGAAACTGACTTGAGTTTAGTAAAGGAATGGGAAGTTTTCCATGCACATATTTGTAGATAATAATGCCGAGAAAATATTTGGCCAGCTTCTGAACTGATAAAATTCCATGTGAACAGAGTAAGGATGATGCATTGGACATGAAGCTACTGAACGTTATTATTCTCAATGCTTGGTTTTGGAGATGTTGGATGGCTGATAAATGAGTGGCATACGTGTTTCCCCATGATGAAATGCAATAGATTATGTTGCTGTGAAAGAAAGCGTATTAAAGTGACAACAATATTTCAAAACGAAAGAAAGGGCGAACTTTTAGCAAGATTCGAATGGCATATGCGGCTTTCCGCGTAAGCTGTAATACATGTGAATTAAATTTTAAATGTTCATCAAGTTCGACCCCGAGAAAAATTGTACTAGAGGTAGAGTGAATTTGAGTATCGCTTACGTAGACAGAGGGGTTCCTAGGTATAATTCGATTAGGTGACAAAAATACAACAAAGTTTGACTTTTTAGCATTTATATTTAATTTATTCTTATTGAAACATTTAACGATATTTTTCAGGTCGGTGTTTAGTTTAAACAACAGGGAGTCAACCTCTTTATCTGCAGTTATTATAGTGGTATTGTCCGCATAGAGTATGCAGACGAATGTGCTAGACAATGAGGAAGATCTTTAATGTAAATTAAAAATAAAAGCGGGCCCAAAATTGAACCCTGCGGAACACCGATGTTGATGAATTTAAGGTTGGAAAAGGTACCGGACACATATCCCAACTGTTCTTGATCACGCAGATAGCTACGAATTAGTTCTAGTGGGACGCCAGATACATCAATTGACTCTAGTTTCTGAAATAAAATGACGTGTGAAATAGAATCAAATGCTTTTGAAAGGTCAAGAAAAACACCTCCAACAACACAACCGCTGTCAATAGGAGATTTAATTTCCTCAGTTAGGGATATCATGGCAAGTTCAGCTGAGTAACCGGGCCTGAAACCAAACTGCTTGTTAGAAAGAATATGAAACTTGTCTAAATTACACCTTAAACGTTCCACAAAAAGCTTTTCTATGACTTTACCGAAGAATGAGATAATTGCTATAGGCCGGTAATTCGAGATTAAACGCTAGTCGCCTTTTTTAAAGACGGGAATAATTTTTGCTTTTTTCAGGGCTGTCGGGAAAAACAGTTTCAAATACAAGATTTATAACGTAACATAATGCATCACAGATTAAATGAGCTATCAGTTTCATGTAGGCAGCAAAGAACTTATCGAGACCAGCGCTTGTATTCCTAATACTATTGATAACGGTGATATCCATTGATACTATTGATATCCAAACTTTGACAAATATAGAGTTCTTTGGAAGCGTGTACCTTTTCTCGATATATATATATATATATATATATATATATATATATATATATATATATATATATATATATATATATATATATATATATATATATATATATATATATATATGCGTGTGTGTGTGTGTGTGTGTTTGTATAAGCACCTGCTTTCAAACGCGACTTCTATAAGTTTGTTATTGATCCAGCGGTAATAGACGGTCGCGACACTACAGCGGAGGCCGGCTTACAGTAGGAGACGGAAGCGTTCCAGTCGTAAGCCTGCCCACGTCCATGTTAGATGACACGCATCTGCCACCATCACTGGGATGGAGCAGTACGGACACGTAGCACCCAGTGGTAAATGCGACCAGTTACACATTGAGATGAAAGCGAGATTAAGGGCCACCCCGTCCCGAAGGCTCCCAAGCACGAATTACTCCGCCCTAGTATGGTTAACAAGGAGGGAGCAGACACGCGGTATGGGATAAGAGCCCTCGTGTACCGGTATTCGTGCACGTTGTTCTTGAACAGCGTGTTTACTTACGACGTTTACAGCAGTAATTGAAATCTATTCCCAGAAGCGATATAACTCGTGAGTAATGCGCTTGCATCGTACGTCACGATAATTTAGCGTAGCGCTTATGACGCTCATGATCATTCATGTCAGGAATGATCATGAGGAATGATCAATGCTAGAAAACTGAGCACAATATTACGACACACACAAGAGAAACGCAGCAATAAAGAAAGGTGTACGTCTAAATTGTAAATTGCTTCATGTGCCTCGTATTTCTTTTTATGTGGTATGTGCGGAAAAACAATAGTAGTTCGGCCAGAGTCTATTTTTTTCCTAGTGCTATAATGTATAATGTACTTGGGCCATTTATTAGTTTCATTCTTCCCTGACCATAACGCTGAATGCGAAGCATTTGACCGTTTCTATCTATCTATCTATCTATCTATCTATCTATCTATCTATCTATCTATCTATCTATCTATCTATCTATCTATCTATCTATCTATCTATCTATCTATCTATCTATCTATCTATCTATCTATCTATCTATCTATCTATCTATCTATCTATCTATCTATCTGTCTGTCTGTCTGTCTGTCTGTCTGTCTGTCTGTCTGTCTGTCTGTCTGTCTGTCTGTCTGTCTGTCTGTCTATCTATCTATCTATCTATCTATCTATCTATCTATCTATCTATCTATCTATCTATCTATCTATCTATCTATCTATCTATCTATCTATCTATCTATCTATCTATCTATCTATCTAGGCGTCTGCGTCTGGGCGCTGTCGTGGTCGTCTCCTTAAGTTCGCATATACCACACTTTGTATAAGAAAACATGATTGCATAACGAGAATGATTGCCAGGTTCTTACATTAATAACGTGACATACCTCTCGCCTACTTCAAAAAAACCTCTTCCACAGCCACGTGTGGTACCTACCTACATAGTATGACCCGTAGGATGCGGATATGCGCCACAAGTGATTCACCCTCTATATATCAGCCCAGGAAATGCGAGACTAGAATTTGGAATGGAAACTTGTCGTGATAGCGTTAAGGTACCGTGTCGCGGAAGAACCGTTACTGGCGTCGGCTGAGAAATATCGAGGGAAGAAAAGCATAAATATCACTCCTCGTACCGGAATCCAACCCATGTTACGTGTGGCAGTCAAGTGCTTGACCACAGAGCCACCCCAGTGCTCGAAGCTGCTTCGGAAAGATACCCTGTACATGTGTCATGTCAGGGCAACGTCATTTGTGGTTGCACTGCGCTATCGGATTTTATATGAAGGCAACTTTGCATATGTACTCCTATGACTCAGCGACCTATGATCAAGAGCTGCTTGACACAGAAGGGATACGCCGATGGCTGCTACTTATGATATGCACATTACAGCACCATACCGCCCACTAAGGAAACTTACCTCCATGTTTTAACGTGAGTACTGGCGTCACATCAGGCCGCAGGATCCATCAAACCCTTCAAGGAGGCAGTGTAGTCGACGTGCCCGGTAAGCCAACGATATGTGCACAACTACATCAAGTAAGAAAAGACGTCGATCCACCTCGTAAAGTCAAAAATAGTAGGGCATAGCCAGCTCTTCGCTGACTGCTTTGCACGAAATTGACTCCCACAATTTTTGGGATCTGGCGAAATTTTTTGCGTGACACGTTGCTGAAAACCTCTGCTACAATAACTGCGGAAATGCCTTAAGTGTCTCGTCGACATTTTTCAATTTAAAACGTTAACAAGATGCGCGGCCGGTGTATTAAATGGTACTTTCAACCCTCGAAGCCTAATGAAAACATATTTTGTCCTTCATCAATCCACAATCATCGAAAGCATTGGAAGCCCACTAATAAAGTATGCTCAGCCTTACTGAATTTATTGTCATCTTTTATGCAAGCAGAAGTTAGATTGGTTTGGTTTTTGTTTGTCGTGTGAGCTCCCTTATTCGCGTTTTTCACGTCTCACATCCCGGATTGAATATATGCTGGGTGACTGGCATCCTGCAGCCAGGGTGGTGGGCGAGCGCGGCCTTTCATCTGCAATATATATTATGCTAATCAATCCGACCTCTTTATTGAGCATAGATCTATGCTAGCTGACTGTATCAGTACTAAGAACAGCTTCGGTTATCATGCAGCTGAATACGATAGCCTCAAGTGCAGCGAGACATTCGGAATATTTACGTCTACACGAAAAAAGAAATAGGCCCATAGGGGTGCGCAGAGGGGGGGGGGGAGGGGGGGCAGGCGGCGGCCGCCCCCTTTAATAAGGGAGCGCTGAGTCCGCCCCACACATTGACTTAATAGGGGGGGGGGGTGCCGGGACGAACCTTCGCCCACCCACCCCTCAACGCCTCAGTACTCAGCGCCGGTCCCGATGTTCCGTTTTCATCCTTGTGTGTATGGGCTGTCTTCAAGATGAAATGGCCCTTTATTAACTGCAGACTCCTTTTTGTTATAGAGAAGTTCTCACTGGACTAATTATGTTTCCATTCGTTTCAACGCCCCCTGAGCGCGCGCTGGCGTAGTACGGCGATCTTCTTTTCGTACGTGTATCGTTTTCTGGCGTTTCACGACGTGAGGATTTCGGGGTCTGTGCCACGTCGTGAATTCAAGGAACGCTTATTTTTTCATGTGTCGTCCGTATAGGTTCGGGCGTCGCATCCAGGAAATCAGTCTCATGACGCAGTAGCGTGACATCGCGTGTGAACAATCAAAATAAATATGCGTCACTGTTGAACTGTTCCTGTATTTCCTTCCTTCCTTCTTTCGTTTATTCATTTCCGAAGCTGGCGTTAACGCGAAAATTTTCCATTGCCCTTTTGTTACTTTGCGCCAAATGAAAGGCCAAGCCCTGAAGAACAACTTTGAGAACGTACCGGTAAGCGTGAGTGTGCCCTGAAAAATAATTAAATGTTTTCAAACTTCAGAAACGAGGGACTAAAGAACACGACACGCACAAGCGCTAACTTGTAACTAAATGTTTATTGTTGAGGAAGGAAGGAAAATATCTTTATTACGTCCTGCAGAACGCGACTGGGTCGCGCACCCGGCTCAGTCCCACGTAGGGACCGGCAAGCCGAGCCTGCCGGCCACCTCGCGGGCCCGCTGGACAGCCGTGAGCTGATCATTGGGAGCGGGGCTGCGTAGAAGCGTCTCCCACTCCTCCAAGGTGAAGCTTGAGTCCATGTGCCAAGCCATGTTTATTGTTGAGGCACATATTTATGATAACCGCGCACCTGAGCCACTTCATGTCCACAAAGCACGACCCCCTACGCTGATAACCGCGCGCTTACTAGATAAAAGACATGAGTTACGTACAAAACTAAATAGTTTTACTCTAGCAGGACTCGCTGTTGGGCGAGTTGGTGCATGTCTGAATGCAATAGTCAATTTCGCGCCAAAATCACGACCGCACTGAAATACGAAGAAACGCATAGAAAGGACGGGCGCTCACTTGCAACTGTTTATTCCTTGTGGAATACGGGCTAAGATAAATCCACTTCTCGCCAACGCATGCGCAACGTACTCGATCCATCGCCTACTTAATAACACTATAGGACACATCATCCGCTTCTTCTCTCCTCTCTCTTTACTACCACTCTCCCCTTTCCTAATGCTGAGTAGCAGGCCAGAACATTGATTCAGTCCGACCTCTCAGCTTTTCTGCCATAATGAACCTTTTCTCTCTCCCGTTACTGTATGAAAAACGCCTACAAAATTTCCCGTGCTACCTTGTGCTTCCCGTGCTTTTTCCCAAGATCCGAATCTCCGTAAAGCGTGGCGTGCCGCATCCACATGACGTCACAAGCGCGCCTAAATGCGCATCGTCCTTATTTCTTACGGGCAAAGTTGGAGGTATTTTCCATACAGAAACGGGGTAGTAATTGTGTAAGCGAAACTTCAATCATCCTTACGAGTCGGAAGTGTGGTATATAGAATGTGTCCTATAGTGTGATTAGATAGGCGATGAATCGAGCACGTGGCGAATGCGTTGGCGAGAAGTGGATTATATTAGCCTGTACTTCTCAAGGAATAAACAGCTGCAAGAGAGCGTCCACCCTTCCTATGTATTTCTCCGTACTTCAGCGTGGTCGTGATCTTGGAGCGAAATTGACTACTCAATTCTAAGAAGTCATACATAATTCGCTGGCACAATCAAGTGCTACACGTGGAAAGCACAATTCTTTATTTGACAGTGCAATGGAAGGCATGCTGATAAACTGGTTTTCATTCTCGGCCATTTCGGCACCCAGGAAATTATCAAGCATATGCAAAATGACATGCCCAGCGGCCGGAGAAGAACAAGCGTTCCACGAAACATCGCGTACGCTTTGCAGAATGTAAAGAAGCTGTTGTTTATTCATTTCCTTTACGATGCGGCAGCAGGGCGTTTATTTTGGAAGCGTTCTGCCTCAGAACGTAGGTGGGCAGGAAACGAAACGTCACCAGAGGACGACAGGGAGCAAACAGCCAATAGGCAAGGTGAGGGAATTCAGAATTTTTTCCAGTGCATGAAGAAATGTAGAATTATTACAGCTGAACATCAATTTTGGCAGGCAGTGTTTCCAAAAGGTTGAAATTAAAGAGCGCGTTTGCGGTAATGTCTTGAGTGGACGCTAGATGGTGTCGCATTTTGACGAGTCCTTCGAGGGTGACTATCGGCGTGGGATTGGAATAAGCCATACACAAAGCATGCTAATTGGATTCGGCGGCCCTAGCACTTGCGTTTCGATCCACTCCAAGTCGTCCGGAGACCGTTTTGTATCCGTTTTATTGATAGAACGGGGCCTCCAATCGTTCTGTGCGCGTTCTGTGGCTGCTCTCACGTCCACATTGTCAGACGAGCCTCGACCAATCCCGTGCGGCTCCCCCTCGTCCTCTCGTGACGTGTCGTTCCATGCCCGCCTCCGTTGTGTGACAGAACGCTTACAAAATAGCCCCCCCCCTCCCCCCAGTTATGTGGGACACACCGGACGCCCCCTGAACGACCGCCTCAGGGAGCATTCGTATAATGTCCGAGCAAGTTTACAGTCACGTGGCGACTCTTTGCCGAAACTGCGGATGAAGGCCGGAATTTCAAAAATGGGCGGTGCTCTTTACTCATGCCGACCAAAAGCACGAGAAATAGTCGAAGCAACAGAAATGACAAAAGATGGTCACCATTGTACCATCGCGCCTTCCACTGCCCTGTCAAAGAAAGAATTTTGCTTTCTAGGTATACTACTTGATTGTGCCAGGTGAATGATGGATAACTCCTTAGTTTAACACTTAACGATAGGCGTGCGCTCGGAGGGGGGGGGGGTGCCCCCACCTCCTAGTCACCTAAGAAGAGGGGGGCGCAAAGTCTGCCCTATACATTGACCTAATAGGGAGGGGAGCACCGCGATGAATTTCGCCCCTCCCCCCTGAAGGGGAACCCTGCGCACGCCTATGCACGTAACTGATGTATTTTATCTAGTAAGCTCACTCGTATCACCGTAGGGTGTCATGATTTGTGGAGGTGAAGTGGCGCAGGAGCATGGTTATCATTAAAAATATGTGTCTCAACAACAAAAATTCAGTTGGAAGTTAGCGCTTGTGCGTGCCGTGTGCTTTTGTCCCTCGTCTCCGAAGTGTACGCTATAGTTACCAACTAGCCCAAACATGATGATTTGCTAGTTTTTAACAGCTATATAGCTTTGCTTCCTACAGTACCCTGACCTGGTGACGCGGTATGAGGTTCTCCTCACGTGCTGCAAGTGTTGCGGCACGTGAGGAGAACCTCAAGTGTGGCACTGCCACCGAACCCGCTTGAGACAGCTTGCCCGTTTTCATTTAACAACTTCAAATGCGTTTGAGAAAAAAAAAGGAGAACGCGTGTATAGAACCTTTCTGTTCATTTGTCGTCTATCGTATGCTTATTATCGTTTCCCACAGTATGCGCTCGTGCATTGTGTCGTCGATCGACTGTTCCGCATTGTGAAATCAATAGGCGCGAGCATGCTGAAAAAAAACAGTGCTTCTATCTCCCCACCGCCTTGAACCGTAGGTTGCATTTTTCAATATTATAAAGTTTTACTGCAGCGGGAACATTGTGACCTCGCTGTAGGCTGAGTGCCTCATAGGAAAAAATCATACCATCTCCCGCTAACGGGGACCATTAGGCGATCCGAAGCAGCGTTTCGGCATGTCGAGCTCGCGTTTCAGAGGAGGAAGGGAGAGGTGTTGTGGACATGGTTGTGGAGAGGGGAGTGGAAAGGAGGTGTGGGGAGAGGGTTTGCGCATGCAAGGGTGGTCACGCCGCACACCACCACCACCGGTTTGAACTGCGGCACAAGATGCTTCGCATCTAATAATATGCACGCGTTAACACAGAGGAAACGGTCTAGTGAACGTGCACATAAATGCATGCCCATCTGTGGAAATATATGGCACGTGCTGCGAAGTAAAGCGGTGGTGATGCTTAGAAGAGCTAATCAGCATCATAATTTTTAGCGTATGAAGTTCACTGCTGGGCGAGGACCTCTCCCAGTGATCTCCGGTTTAACCTATCCTGTGCGAGCTGATTCTATTTTGTCCCTGCAAACTGAATTGCGTCACTCCATGCAACGCTTTGCCTTCCTTGACTGCGTTTCCTATCCCTTGGTAACCATTCTGTTGCTCTTAGTGTCCGGCGATTTTCTGTCCTACGCATTGCGCGGCCAGGCCAGGTCCATTTATTTCGCTTGATGTCAACTATAGTCTGGACAAGCTCCGCCCTCAAAACCGCAGTGCGCTTGTGAACCCCCTATATCGCATTGTCGCGATAGCTTGTTTCCTTTGGAACAGGAAGTACATTTTCTGTGCTAACCCCGAAAACTATAAGTTCGTCGTTCCTACCTAAAATATGGCCTCTGATTAATCAGTGATGTCAGAATCCCTGAAGAAAATTTCCAGGGCATTCAATTTTTTTCATTAAAAACAGCGGCGCGAACATGTGTCTTTATGGGAACACCAGCTACCTGAAACACGCGAAAAGAGCTTGACGGCAGGGTACGGAGCAACTGTGATTGGATGGAACGTCTACAAGAATTCTCTCTAGGTAGGGCGGTGATGGCTGAGGAGTGGTGCTTGTATTTATTCCTAGGCTGTAGCCAACTATAGAATATCCGCTACCCCTCTTTGTTCCTTGACACATTCTGCCGTCTTCAGATCTCCTAAAATTACTCCTATCATTTTCCGTTCTGTTGCAAGCTTCGTGGTCCTGTACTTTTTCTCAAGTTTCTTTGTTGTCCTCCATGTTTCAACCATATATTTCAAAACTGGCAAAACTGGTATACTTTTCGCTTGAATCACAGCGGCAGAGTTTATAGTTCTACGTTTATATTAGCCACGCTTAAGAGAAGGGTAATACCATGCCGTAGCCGTAGGTCGCAGAAAAACGATGCCTACGTATCGAGAGAGAGAGAGAGAGAAGCACTAAGCGAGACGGAAGGCAGCTTTAATGCCTTGTACAAAAATTTCACCGACGATTACGATACGGCCAAATGCGAAGTCTGAGCGCAGCTTCGTGGTGGGGCAACGCGCACTGTGCTTGAAGTTTTGACTGGGACGTCGTAGCAATGTAACATTCGTTGCATATTGCCATAGAAACTGCCAGCGCTCGAGTGCTACGTACACCACTCTATGCATTGCAGGCATCGTGAACGAAGCGAAACATCGATAGTCCCCGCTGCGACAAGCGAAGCCAGCCGCCAGGGGCGTAGCCAGAAATTTTTTTCGGAGGGGGGGGGGGGTTCAACCATACTTTATGCGTGTTCGTGCGTGCGTTTGTATGTGCGCGTGTATATATATATACGCAAGCAAAACTGAAAAATTTCGGGGGGGGGGGGTTGAACCCCCCCCCTCCACCCCCCTGGCTACGCCCCTGCCTGCCGCAGTGCACGTGCCAGCACTGCATGCGCACGAGCTCTGACCAAGTGGCCAACGCGCGTGACGGATGAAGAAAGCGAGAGTAGAGGCCAGTGGCTCGCGATATCGACAGACTCCGCGTTCGCTCTCTTTGGTCGTTCTATCGGTTACCCCGACGCCAATGGCGACGCCGCTCAACGCAGGGACGGGCGCCTAAGAGCTGCGCTCTAAACGCGGCAACAGAGATCAACCAAATATCTTCTTTGGCGGGGCATCCAGAGAGGAAGCGCTCTCGTTCATGGCAGAGGTGCCCGCCGCTAAGGGCTTTGAAACGGTATAACAACGCACTAACTGGTTTATAGCCGGCTGTATTTGAGATGCCCTTTGGCTTCCTCCAGACTTTGCCTACTCGGACGCCCGCGGCCGGTGCCAGCACGCATTAGACAGTCGCCATAGAACGAGCCCTTCTTCCCGAGCATACGCGATGATGATTTGCTCTAAATTGGGATTTCTTCTGGTAAAATTCAGAAAGGTCAGTGGCCTGAAAATGAGTTTAACCCAAAATATTGCTTCTCTAGAGTAAGTATTTATGACTCTCACATTTTTACATAAAGCAGTATTATAAGGGGGAAATATGCAAATATGGAACATTTTCTCGAATTTCCTGAATGCACGTATGGCAGAAAAATTGAAGTAATATTCAACGCAGAAACTTGGGCTAGTTGGTGGGTGTGGAACTTGTGCGTCTTAGGAAGCGCAGCGGAAGAAACACAATAGAAAGCGACACCTTTGTGTTGTAATGTTGTTGAGTTCCAAACATCTTAGATAAACGTCTTTGCTTAATGTTTAAACCCAATTTGGTGTACAAACAAGAAACGATACTCTCAGAGTAATTTTCTGAAAGACCACACTCAGACGACATTTTGCGAAATTCGGAAGGCTCCCACATGGGCAAAATTTTTTTCTGTTTCCTAATTATCCTAGCAATTCATTATTTTCAATGCCAGAAATCAGCATGATTTTTTTTCCGTGTACATTGGACATGATCACCAAAATGGCTGGGACATATGGCATGAATGACTCAGCTACTACTGGCGACCGTTAGGGCGCTGGACACAACAGAAAATCGCAGAAAAAAAAAACATATTTCTCGCCTTTTTTTTTTCAAATCACTTTGTTGTATTTGTGATTTTTAGCAGTAAAACTCCTGTGCTGCGACAAAACACCGCCCGCATAGTTATCGTCCAGTATCCCTTTAAGTGCTCTAAATGGAGGTCCTTGCGCAAAACGCTTCTACAATTTACGTTCAGCAGCTTCAATGAAAAGGAACGATGTTGGGGACATTTTGCATTTCTAGAAACTACAACCTTACCATTCGTGGCCTCATACCAGCCATATACAACTTTATTGACAGATACCTTATCATAGGAAAGCTTTACCCGATCCCCACGTTGTCTGCTTTGACTGCTACAATCTCGCAACTTTTTTCCTATGTTCCGCAATTTTTCTGAATACTCGTCGGTCACGTACATGCCAGAATTTGTTTGGTTTGCCAGAAATCTTTAGAATTGGTTGCTCTTCTTTATAATCCAACAGCTTAATATTAATGGGTCTTGTTCTGTTTGGGTGTTTGGATCCGATCCTGTGACATCTTTCAGTACCATTTAGAGAAAGCTTAAGTTCTTATTCTTCTTCAAAAAAAAAAAAAAACAGAACCTTGGGAAACAGGCTCGTACAGAGATGCCAATTTTTCTTGAGCGGATTCGCGAAAATCATGGATAATAATGATATTTTGCCTACTGCAATTTTCGAGGTAGTCAACTTTATCAGGAATGGAGGCAATGTTTTTCGACGTTCTACGCTTGGGATTTCACAGAAGCAAATTGCTTCTCAGCGTTGGCCATCTGCGTGGCTGATGTTTCTAAGCAATCCAGTCTGTCCTTAAACTGTACTAAAGTTTCTTGTGAAGAAGTCTCTGCTGTGCTATAGTCGCTCATACGGCGAATATTTGCTTTTGACCTTCGATAACGTGAAGTAGTAGTTTATGATGGATTTGAGTGTTTACTATTGCACTGCGTAATTGACGGCTTGTCTTATCATCATTAGGCCCTGGGTTTTGCTCGACAGTAACAGCCCATAAAAATAGAACAAAGCAAGCCCAATGAACTACAATGTATACATTTTAGCTTATGTGGGCAAGGCAGCAGAACAAGGAAATATTCATTACTTCGAAATGATTTACCATCGCTAAGGTAACTCACGGGTACACGGAAAAAGACGTGCTTGTTCAGCATTGTCGCAGGCACGCTGCCGCCTCGCCCACTGAAGATTCGCTGAGGTGGCGGTGGGTTAAGTCCTGGGCTAGATGACGGCACATGGAACGTGGCAATGGAATGAGTAGCAAGTGCACTCAAGGCGCTGGGCTGTGCGATGAAACTGCAGACGTACCTGAACGCTGGGTTTCCGTGTTCTTCGCTAGGTGGAGACGAGAACCAAGATGCTGACACATGACTGGACGCAATGGCGGCCAGAAGCTGTACATGGGTGATATGCAGGATGGCCCGAGCTTCTCGGGCACACGAGTTTGCTCCGAGCCCGCCCTACGACGGTCATGATAGGAAGACAGTGCGGAGCGCGCGTTAGAAGCGTTGATAAAAACGGCTAAAAGAACGAGAATGGCGTCACAAACGCATGCGCGGCATTTGCGGCGGTTTTCAAAGGAATACCGCGTGCTAACGCGTCAGCGCCGCAACTCAGTCAACATTTTGACAGTGCAGCGACGTCAACGTGATTGTCGCGCTATCTTTTTGCCAACTGATGATCGCGCCTCCCACGGGCGTGTTCGTGGGCGCTTGTCCTCTTTCGGAAAATTCTTTCGTTCCACCTGCAGCATGGAAATTTCCACTCTCGAAGGCAACACCACGCAGCACTCTGGTGCAGCTCGTTTCGCTTCTCTGGAATATTACAGATAAATAAATGGACAGGTTACTGCTATACTTACATTACACGTATGAACATCTTTTTGTATTAGCGAATCGGTAGAAACAGTGTCTCCGCAAACAAGTAATAGTAACATTTCTCGCCGCAAATCCCACCAGGGGCGCTTGCTTCACAGCTGTGAGTGGTACGTCGTGAGAAGCGGTGAAATTGAATGCGAGACATCGTATATAGCCACGTGATGATATAACCTTTAGTTCTTCGTGCGTGTGTGCATAGTCTGTGCTATTAAGCTCATAGATGAATCGTGCCGCTCGCAGGCGTTGTTGCGTGAGCACTGTTCCTCGGCAAGAGGAAACGCGGTGGGCGGGCCCGCTCTTCGTCGAGAGCGTCTGTCAATCATATTGATTGACGCGCGAACTCGGGCACAAACTCGTTGATTCTGAAAAGGCCCCAGTTCAACTCGTGACTGTCATAGTGCCGGTGTGCCTGGTGTTTCATGCGGTGGACGCTACTCAGTAGCTTATTTGCATATAAAATAATTTATTGAGCTTGCACTACTTGCGCAAGGCTGGGGTCATCGGAGGAGCTTGTGGTCCCCCCGCTTTTTCCACCTTTTTACGTGGCTCGTCTACTCAGTATGCTTGGTCTGCTTCGGTGTAATGACCGTGTCAGTTCGGTCTCAGTATTGGTGCTATTGCTTAGGAAGGTCTTAACTAACGTGATAGTGAATAGCGCTTTCTTAATTGTTAATGTTTTAATTACCACGACACTCATTAAGTACATATGTAATTAGCATTATAATAATTAGCACGATCCCAATTAACACGTCCTCGGTGAGTAAGGTCTTGATTATCTTTGTTTTAATTACACACTCTTAATTATCGTCGTGTTAATTAGCATTAATTGATGTTTTAAATACCGCACCATTGATTACGCAGGTGTAATTCGCAAGGTCCTGAATAGTACAGAGGTAATTAGCGTAATTCTAATGAGCACGATCCTAATTAGCACGTTCATAATTAGTGTCGTGTTAATTAACAATACTTAATAATGTATTACTAATTACACAGGTTTAATTTGCAAGGTTCTGCATAGTACAGAGGCAATTAGCCAAATCTTAATTAGCACGATCCGAATTAACATGATCTCGGCGAGTAAGGTCTTGATTATCTTGCTTTTAATTACACGTTCCTAATTAGCGTCATGTTATTTATCACGATCTCAATTACCTTGTTCTTAGCTTTACACGACTTCATTAGCATGATCTTAGTAAGACGTGGCTTAGTTATCTCGACCTTAGCAAGATTTGGCCTAATCAGCTTCGTCATAGCACGTCCTGACTTAGCTAGGTATACCGCCCAGCCAATTAGCTAATCAGCCGGGCGCACGTGCTCTGGGACCGAGTAGACGATGAAGAAGAGAACGACGAGGGCGCGCGCCGGCCGAGCAACGCGCTGGAATGTACAGGCCGACCATGGTGATTATACACGTGGCCTCGGCGATTAGCTCTAGCCGCGGTGTTGTAAGGCGCTCGGTCGGAACTAATCTCGGAGGCCACGGCGCTGATCATTCCAAAGGATACTTGCTGCAGATATTAAACGCTTGAAAATAAATTCAAACCGCCCGCGCACACATAAAAAATATAGTTAGTAGAGCTTTCTGCCACTTTTCCTGCATAGGTGCACGTCTGCACTCAGTGGCACGACAAACAAATGAAAGAAGGTGCCTCTAGTTTGACGACACCACCCAACCTTCTCGACCACCCTTGATGTGACACCGCGTTCTATCGTAACCAATGGAACGGAGCGCGCGCTGAGGGATGGATTTCACCTTATCGTACTATTAGCTAGTTCAAAAGGGGGTGTCGCCAGAGCTCGGAAAGATACCGAGTTTCGCCGAACTCGGGCCATCCTGCATAGCACCCCAAGAGACGTGCTTGTTATATATATATATATATATATATATATATATATATATATATATATATATATATATATATATATATATATATATATATATATATATTTTGCTTCTCTTCTTCGACATCGTCATCGCTATTTAGCCAACAAATTCTCAATTTCCCCCGACAGGTCGGAATTCGCAAACCCTGGTAAAGTTCACGAAATGCTCTTTGTTTTGAAAAGAAAACGAAAGATGTGTGATTTTCAAATGCGTATTTCCGTAGCGATGGCCTCATTCTTAAAACCATTTCTCGTGTCATGCTTAGAATGTAGGTGCTTAACAGTGCACACACGTCAACTTTCGCCATGTGCTTTCACGAAACCAGGGTTCACATACGCAAGTTCTGGGGGCCTGATATTGCCACGCGTCTTCAGTGCTTTATTTTGAGGCGTTTGGGTTGCCCCCTCAAAGACTGTTAGCAATGCTCGGCGCACAGCGCGCCGCTATGCTTGAGAAGCTTCGCGATTGTTCAAGATCATTCTGTTAAGATTACGCGCTGAACGCGAATAGCCAAGTTTATTCGAGAGCTTACGCGAGCACCAGCGATGAGGCTCGAATGTTCCATGCCGCTTGTATAAATGCCGACATACCTCCAGGTTGTCGATGTCCGATGCTCTGGTCACCGCTATCGCTGTACAGTGTGTGTATTGTCTGTAGCTTAACTTTGCGTTTCTCGGGCCATGGGACGCCCCAATAAACGGTTACGTATTTCCGAGTTCTGCTGTGGTCTTCTTCACCGTCACGAGTACGTGATAATATAGGAAGGTTGAAAATTACTTGACGACATTAAATGGTTGCTTACGAAATCGTGGATTGAGAATTAGGTTTACGGCTCCTGACGGGTTTGCTCGCACATACGTAACATTAGCAGTACTATGTAGCTTCCCTCTTTCCACACGTCGCATTCGACGCTCATTCGTCCACCCAGGACATCAATTCAAACATTACATGGTAGGACAAAATCCTTGTCTTAAACCTTAAAATTTTGCTGAAATTTCATTAACTCTACATGTAACACATATGCACTTGTCACGAGGTTCCACGATTGTGCTGGAATTTCACCCGGGCAATGTAGAAATTTATTGTTCTATTTGTAGAACAGACGGCCCAGCCCCAGGAGCTCGTGGTCAGCTACCCGTAAAGCTGCCCACTGAAATACCTTAGTTTTTAACCCCTTCACCATAGGCGTGCGCACAGGGGGGGGGGGGGGGGGCGCCCCCCCTAATCACTTAAGAGGGGGGGCGCAAAATCTGCCCCGTACATTGACTTAGTAGGGTGAGGGGGCGCTCCGATGAACATTCGCCCCCCCCCTGATGGGGAACCCTGCGCACGCCTATGCCCTTCACTACCGTGAAAAAAGTACATTTTGCCGAAATTGCCGGAATTTCTTTTCACTCAATTTCTAGAGCTTTTCGTTCTGAATAAAATGACAGCATTGTTTCAATTCAATGAATTTCTTTTATTTCACTAAATGCGTAAAAATCATAATACGAAGCTGGCTTCACCGCATGGCCATACAAATAAAGATGGCAATACAGTGAAAGCCGAGGCACATGTAGCACAATATGGACAAGTGTGGCCATCTAGCGTCAAGAAACACAACTATGACGAGTATAATCGTGATTGGTTCCATGTGCGACCAGTTCTTGTTAATGAGGAGTATAATCGTCATCAGTCAAACTATCGTCATCATAATCGCGTATGTGCCACAGAAATTGCTTAAATCCCACTACACGCAGTTCCACTAAAAAATACAGTTTTGCCGCAACGGCGAAGCAATGAATGCGATAGCAACAAATTGGAACGTAACACGAAGAACGGAAAGCAGCTCGAAATTGTTAACTGTTAACAGATGCGAGATTACACCTAAAGGATTCCACTTACCTTTTCTAAGCATATTTGAATTATGCAAAAGTTGGGTATATTTTTCTGCAGTCTACTATAGCTTACGTAATACAATGCCGTACGTTCGACGTGTAAGCTTATAGACGTGTAACCCAAAAGCTTTGTTTACTTTATTTTTTAACGATTAGTTGAACGTAAAAGTGAAATATGATACCTCCTCAACTTTGGAAACACTGACATTTCTGAAATATTTTTTTTTCAGTCTTCCATGTGAATAAATTCAAAATTATTCAGTCATTCTCGCTTCAAAGAACTCCTTACGGTTCATTCAGGCAAAAATATCGATTTTTCAGTGTTTTAACGAGTCGTCACTAGGCGGCGAGGAGGAATAGATGGTTTCACCGATTCTTGCGAAGTCGTCGCTCCGGACGGTACACGTGCAGAGAATAGTGGCGCTAGTTTAAGAACAGTCTTTACATCTTTGTATTTGAAGTTCCTGTCAGCGTATATTGAAATTCACGCTCTTGCATACTTAGCGACGCCACGATCTTAGGTTACAATCTGCCTGTTTAGATTCCTCGCCCAAAATTTTTATGCCAGTTCACTGCCCATTCTAGAGATTTACTAGGAAGGCTTCTCGAAATTTCTTCTAGTGATCCTTTGTTTCAGCGTAGTGGTATAAACATAGACAGCAGAAATTCATGAGGACTAACTTTTTTTTCGCACATTTTTGTAAGACGTGTGGTAACATCCTGCAAAAGTACGGCTATACACAGGGCAAATGGTGTAGTATCACTGCCGAAGCCTTAGCTGTATCCACATCCTCATTCTTCTACTATGTTATAAGAGTGCCCCGTCGCAAATGAACTGAACTATTCTTTTCTCGGGCAGTACCCATTTTCCAAAGTAAATCACGCAAGTAAAATTACCTACACAAAATACCTAAAAATGAGCTTCTTGCCTGATCGAAGTCTATTTAAACTCTTCTCACGCATGTCGTTGTTGTGAACGTGTGTAGGTAAGCACTTAGTTTCATAGTACACACTTAGTTTGATAACTAACCCGTTTACGAGAGGCTCGGCATCAGTAGCGCATGTAAACAAAGGGACGAAAGGGCGTTTGTTCTAACTAGTTTCACGACTCCTTACGACCGAAAATTCAGTTGACTACTTTAGTTCTTCGCTGTAACTAGCGCTAGTTTGCTAATCCGTTAACCAAACGCTCATTCAACAGCGAATTCCCCCCTAAGTGGAACGAGATAGCTTTCGAGAGTAAAAAGAAGAAAGTTCGGGAAAAATTAGTGAACAGATTGTTTTGTTTAACGTATTTTCCTCCATAAATTATTCGTACCGCGCACGACGTAACAGCGTATCGAGAACAGAACCTTGCTCAGGCCTTTGAAATGAAGAGCAGCAGTGAACAGCACGAAATAGAAGCCAGACCTGTGCGATACTCGTAGTGCGCTGCGTACATATGGAGCTGCATTGCAGGTATCCTTATTGAAGCAAAAGCACGGATAGAGGATCGGGGTAACGAGTTCAGAGGCAGCAGTCGATAGCAGAGCGAGCGCACGCACGTACTCGATGCATGGCTTTACTGGAGGAAACAACGCAAATATTTCAAATTAGCGAAGAGTTCCGTTCCCTCCAATACCATCTGGTCCATTTTGCATTGTGCAAGCACGTACTCTGTTTGTGCAATACGGCTCAATGCATTAAAAGCTATGCCGACTGCGCTTACACGCCTACATGTTGGCCGAGTTGTCGGCAGAGATTTTGAGGAAGCAGCGTAGACAAAATCTGAAACATTTTTTTAAAATTACGATGGCTAAAGGAGGTAATTGTTGTATATTGTAATATGCTTTGTTCTGTTGTATGGCGCCAGGGGGCGCCGCCATTTGATATATATAAACACCCTCGCTACAGCCGAGGGTAAGTTGGGCGTGGTGTGGAACTGTGTGTGTGTGTAGTTCCTTTTCGGAGCACCACAGCTGCTCGGTGCCTTTCCATCGCAAACACTACAATGGCGCAGTCGACGTGCGTTTTGAAAGCCTTCCACCCTCCGCCGCTCGCCAACGGCAACCAGCAGCCATGAAGCAAATCATCGGCAACACCAGATGCGGCGATACCCTTTCGGTCCGCTTGCATGGCGCCCTCGCTCTTAGCGCATCGCCGCTTATCGCGCCGCAGATAGCGAGCCACCGCCCCCAGGAAGGTCAGCGAAACGCCAGGTGATAACGTAACGCCACACAGCTGCGACATGGCCGACTTGATAGGAAAGCCGCCCGGGTTTTGGAACCATCCGGGAACACCAACAGTACCGTGGACGCGGTGGCTTGAAGATTTTGAAACTTATTTGCTTGCCGCTGGCGGCGAAAGTTTTTCCGCGGAACGCAAAGCCGCACTGCTGAAAACACTGCTTGGAGCCGAAGGTCAGAGGCAGGCACGGGTTGCACTCGCCGCGGCATCGGAAACGCCGGGATCAACCAAAGACGCCTACTCCTCATTGGTGCAAACGCTAACGGCCAAGTTCAGCCCTCCAGAGGTAGTAGCCACAGCCGGACTCTCGTTTCGGAACCTCACACAAGGCGAGTCTCCACCCCAGGATTTGCTCTTCGAATTGCAAGATACAGCTAACCAGTGCGACTTCGGTGAACTGATGGACCAGATGCTGCTCGAACAATTACTCATTGGATTGACTTCTACGCGACTACGGGAACGGTTGCTTGTCGAGGAGGCCACGCTTACGTTTGAGAAGGCCGTGAAGATCATCAACGATGCCGACCGCGTCCAGCGTCGCCTCAAAGAATACGAGCCTGAAGCGCTTGTACAGCTAAACACAGCGCCACATCAAAGTTCGGCGCAGCGCCGTCCTTTGCCGCGGGTTGTCACACCTTCTACCGAGCCTCGCCCTTGGCAACTCGCTGCACCTTCGTCGACGTGTCAGCATTACAACCGGCCACCCCAGTCTGCAACTTGCTGCCCCAACTGTGGCTATCAGCATGCTCCTACTCAGAACTGCCCCGCGCGCGGCATGGTTTGCTACCAGTGTTCCAAGAGGGGACATTTTGCCACTGTGTGTCGCAGCAGACCCTTCGCGCGGTCACCACCAGCATGGCATCAGCAAGCCTCCAGTCCCTCCAGGCCTAGGCGTTCGGATCACGCCGAGTCTATAGCCCTGTCAGACACCCAACCGGACCTCCGCACACCGGGATTTTACGCCGATGTTGAGGTGAACGGAAAGCCTTTATCTTTATTTGTAGACACTGGCTCGTCAGTTTCCATTCTGTCTAAAGAATTGTTTACGCGTTATTTTGTCCAACCGTCGGGTTCTGATTGCAGACTGGTAGCTCCACCTAAAAAATTGAAAGATTATTCAGGGACTATCGTTCCACTTCTCGGGTGTTTTCAAGCTCTGGTAACGTTCCGAAATCGCACTACTGAGATACTGTTCTACGTTGTAAGCAATGGACGATCCCTTCTTGGTATTGATGCAACCCACAAACTTAATATGATTCTTGCAGGCGACAGCCTTCAATGCTGCGGCACCAGCACACAGCCAATTCCAGTGAATCCAGAGTTTTCTGCGGGCGCACCGGCCTCGCCTCCCCGTGAGTTGCCACGAGTGCCATCTAACACATCTCAAAACATCACATCAGGTACGGTGGGCCACCTACCAGACAGATTCAATCATTTTGAACACTTGTTTACTCCCGGCCTTGGCGTCGTACATGGTGTCACCCATCGATAGTGCCTGTGGTGCTCCTTTTCGGAGCACCACAGGTGCTCGGTGCCTTTCCATCGCAAACACTACAGTAACGGTGCCTGCAATAGATGCGGACTGCTGCACTAAGAACGTCTAAAGGTACAGAGAGCACATGGAAGCGAAGTGCCATGTAAAAAAGTGTCTCTATATCTACCACCCTTTTCTTATATATGACTGGAGAATATTCGTCCTAAGACTACTACTGAGAATGAGTAACTAACTGCAAGCAAACAGACCCCAAATTGGGGCAGCTATGCACTATTAGTGCAAATACTAAGTTAGCGGTGGAGCTGGTGGCATCGCCTTCCTCTTTTCTCTCCTCCTCACCCTTACTTACCTTTCCCACTCCTTGCGATACTCTACCATACAAGACAGCTCCACTAACGTGAAACCTGGGGACTGTCTCAGTTCATCATCCTCGGCGCTGGTTATATAAGAACACAAAGTTCAATCCCCGATCATTTTGGTCTTATTCCATCGTATATATGAACGGGGACTTTTGTTGTGTACCGTCCGAATCTAGGTAATGTAAAAGAGAAAACGTTCCGAAATTAAAGGTCATGCTTTCAAACCCACCCCACTTTTTCTGTAGGATTGAGAGAGTAGCATTATCCGAAGTACTCTGCGGTGGAGCCACCCGCAGGCACCGCTGTCTCCCATTCTTCTAAGGAGACACCCGCGCACAAGTTGATTACTGTCCACAAGGTACTATGCCTGCGCAATGACATCTCTCGTTGAAATGCACAATAACGGAAAGGTGGGCGAGTTGGTTAGGGTTCATAGTGAAGTATGCGGATGATTACCTGGTGATCTTTGATAACGACCATAATTACAGCCAGATGACCGACAGGATTGTAAAATGTTTTTAAGAATGTGGGTATGGCCTGCGGTTCACCACCGAGTCAGTGGAGCAGCAGCAGCTGGAGTATCTTGATTTGCGCCTGCCGTTCACTCCACAACATGTATGTGAGAAATACCAACCGAGATCTAAAAAACCGCTGTTGCATTGTAATTCAGCCCACTCAAAAGTCATCAAAAACGGCATTATTTTTCTACCTTGTGTTCTTCACTCAAAAAGCCATGCCAACATCAGGTTCAAGATAGCTTCAATAGCCAGCTCGTTAGGCTCAAGACGGCCGGTTATGGCAATGCTGCGATCACCACTGCATGTAATAAGCTCATTCAATGGGTCGAGAAAGAGAACTCGGAAGCCTGTGATGAGCGCAAAAGTCGCGCCAGCAAATTCTGTTGTGCCATATCTGCATCTCTTTTCCCATGGTCTAAAAAATGTTTCTAACCGGTACAAGGTTGACTTGGTGTTTTCCACCCCCCAGAAGATTGGAAGTACTTGTCCTCTTATCAGAAAAAATAGGTTCTTCTGTAAAAGCTGGATGTAAGACTAATCATGACCACAGCTTCATACCCTGCAAGATAGGTTCAGTATATGTGATTCCTTTGCCGTGCGGTAAAGTATATGAAGGACAAAGTGGGAGGTGCATCAACATTAGACTGTAAAGACACCTACGCCCGCTCTCCTCCTCTAATACCACTTGTTATCATTTAGTCAACCATTGCCGTTCGTGTGGATGTAATCCACACTTTATGGACACTATCATTCTTTCACGTCATCATATTAAAACGACAAGAGAAATAATAGAAGCTTTTCACATCAACAGATTAACAAAGAAATGCAAGCATCCATAGACCTTTCATCTAAAGAATTCGTGTATCTCAGGCACACGTGCATAGTAAAGTGCTACTTCGTACTGTTTTTATCGACTGCATGTCTATATACTGTGTATGATTTCCACGAGGCCGTCTTTCTGCTGATATCGCCCTGACGTGGTTCACGTGGCACCTTTGATCACAATGATTTGAACTATGCTGGGTATATAAGTGGCGTTTTTCCAACAAAATTTTAGTTGTGAGTACAGCGCATGTCCCGCCTTTTCTCGTCCTTGTATTCGTTCTAGCGCTGCCCCGTACACTTCACTCTGAATCTCGTTGAAATAATGTTATAATAATAATAATCATTGTCGTTTAACGTCCCAAAACCACGATATTGCCGCGAGTGTTGTATTTCATGAGTGTAAGCTTCACCCACAAAGACTGTGGGCAACGCGCTGCGCAGGCCTCGCCGTGATGTGTAGGAAGCTTCGCGATTGTTTTGGAACAATCTGTTAAGATTGCGCGCCGCACGAGAATGTTCCAGCTTTGTCGAGAGATAACGCCGCCACCAGCGATATCGCTGGAAAGTTCGATAGCGCCTGTATAAAAGCCGACGCGCTTGACTGCTTGTCGGTTGATCGACGAACGACGCCCTGTTCGCCGCTATCATTGTACAGCGTATATTGCTGTAGTTCCAGTTCTCATTTTCCGGCCACAAGTTCGGCCAAATAAACAGTTTCATCCTGCAAACGCCGACTGCTGTCTTCGTCGACGTCACGACCACGTGACATCTGGTGGAGGTGCTGCTTCATGATCCGGACGCCACCGCGAAGCGCTGACCCAAGCCCAAGCCGCGAAGAAGACGACTCTAAGGACAACCCGGATCCTCGAACCAGCCGCCGGCAGAAGGGACTACAACCAGAGTACGGACTCCTTCCCGAAAACGCCAGGCAGCCGAAGACCGTCATATCGACCGCCGAGACGATGACAGACCCCCTGCCACCTACAACGGTCGTGATGCAGCCACCCAGGGAGCCGCCGACGTTCCGTGGTTCGCCATGTGAAGACCCCGAGACCTGGCTCGAAACCTTCGAAAGGGTCTCAACATTTAATAACTGGAACTGCGAGGACAAGCTGCGCCACGTGTACTTCTACCTAGAAGACGCCGCGAGGACGTGGTTCGAGAACCGAGAATCCGCCCTACAAACATGGGATCTCTTTCGGACTACGTTCCTAAGTACGTTCACGAGCGTGGTCCGCAAGGAACGGGCCGCGGCTATGCTGGAGACCCGTGTGCAGCTGCCCAACGAAAATATTGCCATCTACACGGAAGAGATGAATCGCCTGTTTCGACACGCCGACCCAAGTATGCCCGAAGAGAAGAAAGTGAGGTTCCTCATGCGGGGTGTCAAACAGGAACTCTTCGCTGGATTGATAAGGAACCCGCCGAAGACGGTCGCTGAATTTGCATCTGAGGCTTCCACGATCGAGAAAACGCTTGAGATGCGAACGCGGCAATACAACCGCAGCTTCTCGGCTACAAGCTACGCCGACGTTCAAGCCCTAGGACCCGGCGACCTGCGTGAGACGATTCGAGCAATCGTGCAAGAGGAGTTGCGAAAAGTTCTACCTCCGTCGCAACCTCAAGTAGAGTCCATCGTCGACGTCGTGCGCCAGGAGATCCAGTATTCACTCGGCGCGCCTCAGCTAGCAGAGCCGCAGCCGCAAGCTATTAGCTATGCTGCTGCAGCCCGCCGTCATGCTCCTCCTCCACGCCCCCGCCAAGACGCCACACCACCGCAGTACCGTCGCCAGACGCCGCCGCCGCCACCGACGCCCTACCGACCACCTGTCGGCCAGCGCAACACCCCGAGGAAGACCGATGTCTGGCGTGCCCCCGACAACCGCCCGCTCTGCTACCACTGCGGAGAGGCCGGCCACACGTACCGCCGCTGCCAGTACCGACAGATGGGACTACGCGGATTTGCTATCAACGCGCCGCGCCCGCAGCCAGGCGAACGGCCGCGCGACATCAACGACTACCTCACCGGAACACAGTGGCAAGAACGACGACCTTCCCGCTCGCCGTCGCCCGGCCGCTACATGTCACCGCACCGCCGGCCGTACACTGGCCCAAACCGGGGCCGGTCGCCTAGCCCGTATCCGGAAAACTAAGGGCAGCAACCGATGGAGGTGCGGTTGCTGTACGACGAACTACCGAAGATCCTCCGCCGCCGACGACGACGCCGCGACGAAACCTTCAGAACGCGACGCGAACCAGACAGACCCCTGACGACGAAATCTCGCGGACTGAAGAAGACACGACGCAAAATGGAAGCAGCGGAACACCCCGACGCAGCCGTGACCCCACGCCACGACCTAACTGCAACGCGAGACGACGAACTAGCGACCTCGACGTTCTTATCGACGGCCACAGCGTCACAGCTCTCGTCGACACCGGAGCCGACTATTCTGTCTTCAGTGGACCGTTCGCCACCAAGCTGAAGAAAGTAAAGACCGCTTGGAGTGGACCCGAAATCCGGACAGCTGGAGGCCACCTGATAACGCCGATTGGTGTCTGCACGGCGAGAGTCACCATCAATAACCGGACTTATCCTGCGAGCTTTGTAATCCTACAAAATTGCTCTAGGGATGTGATACTTGGAATGGACTTCCTAAGTGACCACGGCGCCGTCATCGACCTAAGGTCTGAGTCGATAACGCTAACCTCAGACAAAGCGCTCCCGCCCCACGCGACGCCAGGGAAGCATGCATTGAACGTGATAGAAGAGCAGGTGACCGTCCCGCCGCGCTCCAGCGTCATTATTTCCGTTGGCACCGAAAAACCTGCGAACATTGAAGGCGTCATCGAGGCCGATCAGCAACTACTCTTGAATCGTCAAATTTGCGTCGCAAGAGGTATAGCCGAACTGCGTGACGGTAAATCAAAGGTAGTGCTGACAAATTTCAGCCACGAATATAGGCACCTCAACATTGGTACGACGGTCGCCTACATCGACGAATGTGTGGCCGCCAGCAATGCTTTCGCCCTCTTCGATGCTGCCGAACCTGCTTCAACGAATCGAGGTCCCGAACCAGATTTCAACGTCAACCGGAGCCTCCCGAAGGTCAAGCAAGACCAACTGAAAACCCTGCTTCTGCAATACAAGGACTGCTTCTCGTCGTCATCACGAATTCGACAAAGTCCGGTGGCGAAACACCGAATTATAACTGAGGAAAGTGCGAGGCCCATCCGTCAGAGCCCCTACAGAGTTTCGACTCGAGAGCGCGAGGCGATAAAGAAACAAGTCGACGAGATGCTACGCGACAACATCATCCAGCCGTCCAAGAGTCCGTGGGCGTCACCCGTGGTGTTAGTGAAGAAGAAGGACGGGACACTGCGCTTCTGCGTTGATTATCGGCGCCTGAACAAAATCACGAAGAAGGACGTGTACCCCCTCCCACGAATAGACGACACCCTGGATCGACTTCACAACGCGACGTACTTTTCGTCGATGGACCTCAAGACCGGCTACTGGCAAATCGAAGTCGACGAGAGAGACCGAGAAAAGACTGCCTTTATAACACCCGACGGCCTGTTTGAGTTCAAGGTCATGCCTTTCGGTCTTTGCTCGGCACCTGCGACGTTCCAGCGTGTCATGGACACCGTACTGGCCGGATTGAAGTGGCAGACGTGCCTTGTGTATTTGGACGACGTCGTCGTGTTTTCCTCGACCTTCGACGAGCATCTCCGGCGGCTTGAGGCAGTACTTCAAGCAATCAAGGCCTCTGGACTGACCCTGAAGCCAGAAAAGTGCCGATTCGCGTACGAAGAGCTCTTGTTTCTGGGTCATGTGATCAGCAAGTCTGGAGTGCGCCCAGACCCGCGGAAAACAGCTGCCATCGCCGACTTCGCGCCACCCACCGACAAGAAGGCCGTGCGCCGATTTCTCGGCTTATGCGCCTATTACAGACGCTTCGTCAAAAACTTTTCACGTATCGCCGAACCACTGACGCTTCTCACGAAGAATAACGTGGAATTCAGGTGGGAAACGGCGCAAGTGCAAGCCTTTCAAGAACTTAAACGACGCCTGCAGACGCCACCCATACTTGCGCATTTCGACGATTGCGCCGATACGGAAATACACACCGACGCAAGCAGCGTAGGACTCGGTGCCGTCCTTGTACAAAAGACTGACGGGCTTGAAAGGGTTATCAGTTATGCTAGCCGGTCACTATCCAAGGCAGAAGCAAACTATTCCACAACAGAAAAGGAATGCCTTGCCATCCTCTGGGCTACATCAAAGTTTCGCCCCTACCTCTATGGCAGGCCCTTCAAAGTTGTCAGTGACCATCACGCCTTATGTTGGCTAGCTAACTTGAAGGACCCTTCAGGTCGTCTCGCACGATGGAGTCTGAGGCTTCAAGAATTCGACATTACCGTCGTGTACAAGTCCGGACGAAAACACTCTGACGCCGACTGCCTGTCTCGTGCCCCCGTCGACGCGCCGCCGCAAGACGACGACGATGACTGCTTCCTCGGAAGTATAAGTGCCGACGACTTCGCCGAAAGGCAACGGGCCGACGCGGAACTAGGGGGCCTTATTGAGTAGCTCGAGTGCAAGACCGCCGTTGTTCCGAGGATATTCAAGCGAGGACTGCCGTCGTTTTTCTTACGGAACGGCGTTCTCCTGAAAAAGAACTTCTCGCCACTGCGAACGGACTACCTTCTTGTCGTGCCCTCATCACTGCGACCAGAAGTCCTCCAGGCCCTACACGACGACCCGACGGCTGGACACCTCGGTGTTTCCCGCACGCTCGCCAGAATACAGGAAAAATACTACTGGCCACGCCTTTCTGCCGACGTCGCCCACTACGTCAAGACTTGCCGAGATTGCCAGCGACGGAAAACACCGCCGACTAAGCCAGCGGGACTTCTGCAGCCAATTGAACCACCGCACCGGCCGTTCCAGCAAATTGGGATGGACCTACTGGGGCCGTTCCCGACGTCGACTTCCGGCAACAAGTGGATTGTCGTAGCGACTGACTACCTCACCCGCTACGCCGAGACAAAGGCCTTGCCCAAAGGCAGTGCCTCCGAGGTAGCCAAGTTCTTCGTGGAGAACATCGTCTTGCGTCATGGCGCCCCAGAGGTCCTTATCACAGACAGAGGTACCGCCTTTACTGCGGACCTAACTCAGGCGATCTTGAAGTACAGCGAGACGAGCCACCGCCGCACCACCGCCTACCACCCGCAGACCAATGGCCTCACCGAGCGTCTAAATAAGACCATCGCCGACATGCTCGCCATGTACGTCGACGTTGAGCACAAGACGTGGGACGCCGTCCTTCCGTACGTGACCTTCGCTTACAACACGGCCGTCCAAGAAACGACGCAGATGACGCCGTACAAGTTGGTCTACGGAAGGAGCCCGGCGACGACGCTCGACGCTATGTTACCCAACGTCACCAACGAAGAAAATGTCGACGCTGCCGCTTACTTACAACGTGCCGAAGAAGCTCGACAGCTGGCCCGCCTGCGCATCAAGACCCAGCAGCACACCGACAGCCGTCGCTACAATCTTCGACGACGCTTCGTCGAGTACCAGCCCGGCGACTGTGTCTGGGTCTGGACGCCAATACGACGACGCGGACTGAGCGAGAAGCTTCTTCGACGATACTTCGGACCGTACAGGGTACTTCGACGTCTCGGCGCACTCGACTACGAGGTTGTCCCCGACGGCATCACGAACTCCCAGAGGCGCCGAGCTCGACCCGAGGTCGTGCATGTGGTGCGCCTTAAACCGTACTATGCTCGTTAGCGCACCTAAGGACTCTAATGTTTGCTTTCTTTATTAGTTTTCTTTAGTATTGCATGTATTCATGTTCTGTTTTTAAGCATCGGGACGATGCTTTTTCAGAGGGGGGCATTGCCGCGAGTGTTGTATTTCATGAGTGTAAGCTTCACCCACAAAGACTGTGGGCAACGCGCTGCGCAGGCCTCGCCGTGATGTGTAGGAAGCTTCGCGATTGTTTTGGAACAATCTGTTAAGATTGCGCGCCGCACGAGAATGTTCCAGCTTTGTCGAGAGATAACGCCGCCACCAGCGATATCGCTGGAAAGTTCGATAGCGCCTGTATAAAAGCCGACGCGCTTGACTGCTTGTCGGTTGATCGACGAACGACGCCCTGTTCGCCGCTATCATTGTACAGCGTATATTGCTGTAGTTCCAGTTCTCATTTTCCGGCCACAAGTTCGGCCAAATAAACAGTTTCATCCTGCAAACGCCGACTGCTGTCTTCGTCGACGTCACGACCACGTGACAATATGGTTATGAGAGAGGCCGTAGGGGAGGGCTTCGGAAATTTTGACCACCTGGGGTTCTTTAACGTGCACCTAAATCTAAACACATGGGCCTCTAGAATTTTCGTCTCCATCGAAAATGCGGCCGCCGCAGCCGGGATTCGATCCCGCGACCTGCGGGTCAGCAGTTGAGCACCTCAACCACCAGACCACCGTGGCAGGTGTTGAAATGATGTTTACACTGTCTGTCCACTGAAGCCATTGCGATCTCTCTAATGTCAAGTATTGTTAGAATGCCACGATAGCAGTACCCCCGTTGTCCTGTCTACTACTACAAGGGTCTACCGTACCTCAGAACTGGTAGGAAGACAGCTCCAAGAAGGGTAAAGGTTCAGAATTACAATGTTTATTAGGCTCTGTTGAAGAAAAACGTTACATTGTTAAATAAAAACACACAGATAATGACGCCATGATGCCATAGACAATGGTCCCATAGACATGCAGATAATATATTCATTTATTTGAAATACTGTCAACACTCTCTTGAGGGTCATTACAGGGATGTACAACACTTGGTATAGAGTAGGTACATAATTATACAACTTACAAAAAATTATAAACTGAGACATACATTTATTCAACATTAGAAGTACTCTCTTACAACCAAGAAAAACAAAAAGACATTACAAATCACATAACAGCAAAGAACAATCGGGATCATTTTTACGGCAAATCACTAAAAAGTCAGAGTTTCGCCGCGACGGCGAAGCAATGAATGCGATAGCAATAAATTGGAATGTAACGCGAAGAACGGAAAGCAGCTCGAAATTGCCAGCGCGTCGCTCGAGCCCGAAGGACGCACAAAAAGAACGCACACAGGACGAGCGCGAACTAATGCGTCACAGCTCGACACTTGAAGCGCAGTGCTCAAACACAAAGCAGGACGCACTAAAAGAACGAACAGGTACACACAAGACGAGCGCTAACTAATTGTCACAGTTGTTACTTATTTCTGTTTGAACAGGGCGCTCCTTTCGCAAACGCGGCCGCTGCAGCGAGCGCAGTGAACTTCGTACCCCCCGCTCCAAGCCAGAGACCGCCCCTTCTTTCCCCGAGATGAGCGCACGAAGGCAACCATGCCCTGTAGGGCGAACAGCAACGGCGTTCGCAGGACCGGGGCGACGATGTTTAAAGCGCGGCATGCGCGCACGACACGTCATCTATGTGGTCACTAAGAAAGCATTCCGCAGTAAATGGTGTATATAAATAGCTCACCGTGAGCAGCCTGAAAGGTGTTGCTGTTCGTGGTCTAACGTCTAACTCGGCGCGCTGGCAAGCGAAAGGTCGCACGTTCAAGTCCGCGCGTCGGAAAGTTTTCTGAATTATTTTTCTTTGTGGCTTTTATATATATATATATATATATATATATATATATATATATATATATATATATATATATATATATATATATATATATACGGTGAATGACTGCGACGGCAAAAATCGGCCGAGACTGTCCATATAATTGCTATCGCAATAAAATGTAGATGAAGTGAGTTCACAAATTTGTTAACATCATTCGTATGTACTACGTCTCCCGGTAATACATTCCACGCCTCAATTACTTCAGGGAAGAATGAATGAATGAATGAAGAATGAATGAATGGGCGAGTGCTGCAGCCAAAGTATGGCTGCAGCACTCGCCCTTGATTTGCCCTCTCGCTTCGTTTCTTAAGTAGTTGTATGTAGTCATTTCTGTTAATTTTAAAATCACCTTCCAATATATGAAAAAAAAATTTAATCTATGTTTAAGTCTGCGTTTTTCAAGTATCTCTAGATCACAAAATTGTATTATTTCTGTGACTGAATCAGTCTTCCTATATTTTGAGCATGTAAAGCGAGCCACAAGCCGTTGTATTCTTCCTAGTATATTTACCAAGACTTTCTGATCCACAGAATAGCTTTTCAAAGCGAATTTTATATCTTTTTATATATCCAATAATAACAGCACAGGCCAGAGCGTAAAAAGGCCAGAAAATTACAGAGGAACGTCAGCTCTACTGTCGCTGAAAGCCATCATTTTATCTGTCTTGTGTTTAATTGAAAAGCCGTGGAACGTGGTACGCCTATTCGGTCATATTAAATACGTGCTTGAGACGACCCCGACTATCACAATTTTCCCACGCTTCTAGGAGAAGAATATTAACCTAAGGCTACCCTGATCTAATACGGGGAGGGGGAGGGGGTTGGAAGTGGCATTCACGACGGTTCCATTCCTTTTGCGTACGTTTTCGGCTTTCCTGCACCGCGTGCCAGTTTTGCTGGTCAAGTGGATATTAAAGCGTTGCTACAGCACAAAAAAAAATCTGCAATATTGACCTCTGGAAGCCAGCCTACATCTATGCGTGATCTATCTCTCTTTCTCCAAAACACACACATGCTACATGTAGGCTGCCGGAATTCATATGGTCGACGCGCGTGTGCGCCCGACGAAGAGGACGAAGGTCGCTAGCTGCTCGAGCTCGGAGCCGGTCTGGTCAGCGCTGCAGCCGCTCTTGCAAATATATCGTGTGAATAACGACTTGTAAAAGCGACTCGTCACTCACGTAACATATTTGGTGGAGGTGGAACGTTCCCCGTCCTCACCACGCAGCTCCGCAGTGGCCGCGTCATTCAGCGTCTCGCCATGGCTTCCAATGACAACCCGTCCCCATCTCCATCTGCGGCTCCTACGACAACCTTTGTCGCGGTCCCCACCCCCGCGACCCCGGGACATTCTCCGCGCAACCTGGCCTCGACGTTGACTACTGGCTTCGCCTGTATGAACGGGTCAGTCAAACTCATCGGTGGGACCCTACCATGATGCTCGCTAATGTTCTCTTCTACTTGGACGGAACCCCGCGCATCTGGTACGAAACACATGAGACCGAGCTCACCAGCTGGGACACATTCAAGGAGAAGCTACGTGACATCTTTGGGAACCCGACCGGTCGCCACGCAGCTGCACGACAAGAGCTCGCTACCCGTGTCCAGTCGCCTACTGAGTCGTATGTCTCCTACATACAAGAAGTGCTTGCTCTTTGCCGGAAAGTGGACGAGGCAATGCCCGAAGCTGACAAAGTGGGTCACGTTTTGAAAGGCATCGCGGACGACGCTTTTCATTTGCTGGTCTACACCAACGTCTCGACTATCGACCGCATCATTCAAGAATGCCGCCGTTTCGAAACGGCCAAAAGCCGTCGTGTGCACCCTCAATTTTCTCGGTTGCCAAACACGGCTGCCACGTCCACCTGCTCCGATTCCGCCGCTACACCGCCCTTTGAGCAGAGTGTAACGCGTATCGTTCGACGGGAACTTGAAGCGGCAAGTCCAGCGTCGTTCCAGCCCTCTCCTTTCGACCATGCCACTATACAACCAACCCCCGCGGTCTCCGTTATTCAGGCGGTCGTACGACAAGAATTCGCCAACCTCGGGTTCCCTGTCGCCTGCCCGGTCTCTCGCCTCTCGTCCCGACCAATGCCCATGAATGCATCTCGAAGTGACCCATTCGTTCCTCCACGATCTCGCAACCCAGCGGAATGGCGAACTCCCGACGACAGACCAATCTGCTTCCGGTGCCACCGCGTTGGTCATGTCTCCCGCTACTGCCGCGCCACTTGGACGCCGCCCTATAGGACCCCACTTTTCTCGCCTTCCCGCCCATATGAAGATCTTCGCCGGTATCCTCCCAGCCGTACGGACCCTACTTGTGACACACTTAACAGCCGCCCTCCTGCTCGTTCACCGTCCCCTCAACGCCGTCGTTCCCCGTCGCCCCAACCACGCCGCCACCCCTCGCCGCCCAACTTTGCATCGTACCCGACGGAAAGCTAGATCGTGCAGCTCCTGGAGGTAGTGCTGCATCATCTCCTTCTGAACCAAATCCTCCGTTGACGCTTCCTACGAACAAGAACCTCATCGATGTGCATGTGGACGGTATTTCTTTGACGGCTCTAGTCGATACTGGAGCTCACGTGTCCATAATCAGTGCTCGCCTTTGTCGCCGACTGAAGAAAGTCCTCACGCCTGCTACTACAAAAGCTGTACGCGTCGCCGATGGCGGAACTGTTCCTGTCACTGGAATGTGTACAGCTCGCATAAGCATCGCCGACCGTTACGTTCCTGTCCTATTCACGGTGCTCCATAATTGTCCTCATGACCTCATCCTAGGGATGGACTTCCTATCGACCCATTCTGCCCTGATAGACTGTTCCGCTGGTACTCTTTGCTTGGACCTTCCTCTTCAGCCAGATATTCACCCCGACCTTCCACACAGCCTCTGCACCACGGATTTCATCCGCCTACCGCCTAAAGCCCTAACATTCGCCGAATTCACAACGACTTCATCCGTGTTGGATGGGCACTACGTCGTCACGCCGATTACTGATGTACTCCTGGCACGTGACATCACTGTGCCTCACTGCGTCATTACTGTAGCCGCTAACCGGGTACATCTCCCCGTCATAAATTTCGGCTTCACGAAGCAAGTCCTCCCTCAAGGCATCTTAATCGCCACGTTGCGGTCCTTAGCCGATGACTACGTCACCTCTTTTGCAGCAGACGTATGCTCCAATCTTCCTTGTCGCCCACCCGATGCCACAAGCCTCGACATGGCATTACGCCCCATGATTGCCCCAGACCTCCCCCCAGCGCAATCAGCTGCCCTCATCCGCCTTTTGGCTTCTTACCGCGAGATCTTCGACCTTGACAATCGACCACTCGGCCAAACTTCTCTTGTGCAGCACCGTATCAACACAGGTGATGCTGTTCCCATTCACCGTCGACCGTATCGGGTGTCCGTATCGGAGCGCCAGATTATTCAAGAAGAAGTAAACAAGATGTTAGCTAAAGGCATTATTGAGCCCTCATCAAGCCCTTGGGCGTCACCCGTCGTCCTGGTTAAAAAGAAAGACAACACGTGGCGTTTCTGCATCGATTACCGGCATCTAAATCGAATTACGAAAAAGGACGTGTATCCTTTGCCCCGCATTGATGACGCTCTCGATTGTCTCCATGGCGCACGCTACTTTTCATCCATAGACCTTCGCTCCGGTTATTGGCAGATTGCCGTGGACGAGAAAGACCAAGAAAAGACCGCCTTCGTCACTCCCGATGGCCTGTACCAATTCAAGGTTATGCCCTTCGGTCTATGCAACGCCCCAGCCACGTTCGAGCGCATGATGGACTCTCTGCTACAAGGGTTCAAATGGTCAACATGCCTTTGTTACCTAGACGACGTCCTCGTATTTTCACCTACATTTGAGACCCACCTTGAGCGTCTGTCGGCTATTCTCGACGTCTTCCGCAATGCTGGCCTCCAGTTGAACTCGTCGAAGTGTCACTTCGGCCGCCAACAGATTACAGTGTTGGGCCACCTCGTTGATGCTTCTGGTGTGCGGCCGGACCCTGAGAAAATTCGTGCCGTCACCAGTTTCCCAGTACCCCAATCCGCCAAAGATGTTCGGAGTTTTGTGGGACTCTGTTCATATTTCCGGCGGTTTGTGAAAGACTTTGCAGCAATCGCTCGACCACTTACTGATCTTCTGAAGAAAGACGTCCCATTTTCGTGGGGGTCCACTCAAGCTGCCGCCTTCTCTCACCTCATCACAATTTTGACGACGCCACCTGTATTGGCCCACTTTGACCCATCCGCCCCGACTGAGGTCCGAACTGATGCCAGTGGTCACGGGATCGGAGCCGTCCTCGCCCAACGTCAGCAGGGACACGACCGCGTTATCGCCTACGCTAGTCGCCTCCTTACACCTGCGGAGCGCAACTATTCGATCACCGAACGAGAATGCCTTGCTCTTGTGTGGGCGGTCTCCAAGTTCCGTCCATATTTATATGGCACTCACTTCTCGGTAGTCACCGACCACCACGCGCTCTGCTGGCTTTCATCATTAAGGGATCCCACAGGTCGACTTGGTCGCTGGGCTCTGCGACTGCAAGAGTACACTTTTGCAGTGACGTACAAGTCTGGACGCCTGCATCAGGACGCCGACTGCCTATCTCGCTATCCGGTTGGCGAGTCGCGCACCGTCCCTGACACGGAAGCTTGCGTGTGCACCGTTTCCCAACTGACCCACATAGCCGACGAGCAACGCCGTGATGCATCCTTACGGGCTATCATCGAGTGCCTCGAATCCTCACCTTCGGACCGATCTCATCGCTCGTTCGTACTCCAGAATGGTACACTATACCGCCACAACTTTCATCCAGACGGACCATTTCTGCTGCTTGTTGTACCCAAACACCTCCGCTCGGCTGTACTCCACGAACTTCACGACGTTCCAACTGCCGGTCACCTTGGTGTGTCCCGCACATACGACCGAATCCGCCGTCGCTTCTATTGGCCAGGTCTCGCACGCTCCGTCAGACGATACGTCGCGGCGTGTGAGAAATGCCAACGCCGCAAAACACCGTCGACGCTTCCGGCTGGGTGCCTTCAACCCCTCGACATTTCGTCTGAACCCTTCTTTCGCGTCGGCTTGGACCTACTCGGCCCTTTTCCCCTGTCTTCTGCTGGCAACAGGTGGATAGCTGTGGCCACAGACTACGCCACACGCTACGCCATCACACGAGCTCTTCCAACAAGCTGCGCCACAGATGTCGCCGATTTCCTTCTGCGCGACGTGATCTTGCAACACGGTGCTCCACGCCAGCTGCTCACGGACCGTGGCCGCACATTTCTATCGAGAGTCATAGCGGACATCCTGCGTTCATGTGAAACGCGGCACAAGCTCACTACGTCGTACCATCCGCAAACGAATGGCCTCACGGAGCGTCTGAATCGAACCCTAACCGACATGCTTTCAAAGTATGTCTCCTCAGACCACTCCGACTGGGACCTTGCTCTACCGTACGTGACATTTGCCTACAATTCCTCGCGCCATGACACGGCTGGTTACTCCCCATTTTTCCTGCTGTTCGGCCGCGAACCCACATTGCCCCTCGATACAGTCATTCCGTTGCCAGCAGCTCCGACCACTGAATACGCCCTGGACGCCATCAGCCGGGCCGCTCATGCACGCGAAGCCGCTCGTACTCGCCTTCTGACCTCCCAAGAGAACCAACGCCGTCGGTATGATCAACGACACCGCGACGTACACTTTTCGCCCGGTTCTTTGGTTCTGCTGTGGTCTCCGACCCGGCACGTTGGCCTGTCCGACAAACTGCTCTCTCGGTACACAGGGCCATACCGAGTGCTTCGTGCGGTGACTCCCGTCACCTATGAAATCGCTCCTGCTGCCTCGCCGTCTTCATCCACCCCGCATGCCAGCGACATTGTACACGTCGCACGCCTGAAGCAGTACCACTCGCCCAATGACGTTGACGTCTAGATGCGCCGAGACGGCGCCTTTGCCGCCGGGGGTTATGCTACATGTAGGCTGCCGGAATTCATATGGTCGACGCGCGTGTGCGCCCGACGAAGAGGACGAAGGTCGCTAGCTGCTCGAGCTCGGAGCCGGTCTGGTCAGCGCTGCAGCCGCTCTTGCAAATATATCGTGTGAATAACGACTTGTAAAAGCGACTCGTCACTCACGTAACAATATTAACCTAAGGCTACCCTGATCTAATACGGGGAGGGGGAGGGGGTTGGAAGTGGCATTCACGACGGTTCCATTCCTTTTGCGTACGTTTTCGGCTTTCCTGCACCGCGTGCCAGTTTTGCTGGTCAAGTGGATATTAAAGCGTTGCTACAGCACAAAAAAAAATCTGCAATATTGACCTCTGGAAGCCAGCCTACATCTATGCGTGATCTATCTCTCTTTCTCCAAAACACACACATGCGCACGCACGCAAACACACACACACACACACATACACACGTTACGGGATCTTATCATCAACTGTCGTCACATCCTATCTACATCTGTATGTTTATCACTACGATCACATTAATAGTGACGATGGCGTGGGACCCCGGTTCCATTATTGGAGAATCAATTTCTCTTTCTTACGAACAGCGGCTTCGTTCACTTCACTCATCCTCCATATGAAGATAATGTGTAATTTAGGACATACACGCACACGCAGGTTTATTTTTTTGGCAGCCACTAAGGCTCTTCGGCGTCATCAAACAGAATGTCCTGGGATGAAAGCCCGGGGGGTTTGCATGGTTGGACACCGTGGCAATCAAGAGCCGGGCCAGACAGCGCTGGGTTCGCTTGCATACTTCATGAACGTCTAAGGCGACGCGGAAGCAAACACGTGGAGAGTGAAAATTGAATGACTTGCTTAGTGAGTGTCCCGAACGTTGTACCACTGCATTATTTACTACGCCCCCCACTCCGTCGGAGGCACGTAGGCGTTTTAACGGGAAGGTGCATAGCGTGGTGCAACGCCAACGTCAGACAAAAAAAGGAGTTAGGGGATTGTAAAAGGGCAGTACGATAAAAATAAGCCTAGAAGTTCAGAGATTCCCCGCTATCTCGTCGCGACACGGCTGCGCTTACATTTTTAATTTAGAATGGAGCGAGGACTTAATCCTATGTTTACGCTAACGACATTTCTTTTACGCCATGCGAGTTTCTTAAAAAGGCTATCGTTCCTTGCTAACAGGTGTTCATGTCTTACACAGTATTGAGTGTGGATTAGTTGTCAACATCGCAATAGAAAGACTTCTTTCTAAAAAAAAACTAGATCTCAAGGAAGGTGTGCGCCATATAATTCTAATTTTTTGACATGCATCTTATCAAGCGTCACAGTCTGGAACGACATCCCCTGTGACATCGGCAGCATTACCTCATCGTCTACATTCCATGAACGTATCATATATAATATTAAATGTGAAATGGATGTCCTGCGATTGTTTTTTTTTTGTTATTTGTTACTGCCAACCCTTAACACCGCCAGAATGGGGTAATTAAATCAATAAAACTGAAGTGAAGTAAGCGTGCGTTATTGGTATTCCCAGCCGCTTCTGCGAAGCGAACCTTTTTTTAAATGTCGTAGATTCATTGCATGTGCGAGTGCATACTGAAATTTGCATTTGGAAAGACAGCCTGCTCATTATAGGTCTAATTGCTAGGTGCTAAATGTTTAGTGCAAATAATTGCCTCTTCCCCGGCGGTAACTCCGACCTTCCCCAACGATACACTGATCTGTCTGAGTTGACTTACCTTGTCCAAAACCTTTCAATCACGCGGTAGACGATTGGCAAGAAAATGAACAGGGATGCAAAGTGTACATCATGTGAATAGGTTGCAGATCTCGGCCAGGTTTGTCTGGCTGCATGCACGAAATAGACACGAAAGTGTGGCAACATCACTCAATGACCTCCCGCCACGGTGGTCTAGTAGTTATGGTACTCGACTGCTGAGCCGAAGGTCGCGGGACCGAATCCTCGCCGCAGCAGCCGCATTTTCGGGGGAGAAGACAATCCTTCAGGCCCGTGTACTACGAGTTAGGTGCACGTTAAGGAACCCCTATACGGCGTCCCTTATAATCATATCGCGGTCTTCGGACGTGAAACGCCAACAATTATCATTATGTCAATGCCCACCCTAGGTCCTTCTTCTTTTGTAGTCATTGTTTCGTGATGTGGAAGGAGTCAAGAGAATAGTATTCGGTACTAACATGTTCTGTGCCTTGTTTGTTCATGGATTGGATTGCATTGAATTGTATTGGAGAAAACTTCATGGAGGTCCTACAAGGAGACGCTTTAGCGCGTCTTGGGGCCCCGCCACGGTGGTCTAGTGGTTATGGCGCTCGACTGCTGACCCGAAGGTCGCGGGATCGAATCCCGGGCGCGGCGGCTGCATTTTCGATGGAGGTGAAAATGTCTGAGGCCCGTGTACTTAGATTTAGGTGCACGTTAAGAAACCCCAGGTGGTCAAAATTTCCGGAGCCCTCCACTACGGCGTCTCTCATAATCATATCGTGGTTTTGGGACGTTAAACCCCAGATATTATTAGCGCGTCTTGGGCTCCCACGCTGGCATGAGGAGGCCAAGCCTGGCGGCCTTCTTGGTGAAAAAGAAATAATAATACAGCATCGCTGAGAGTTTTTCATCGGAGATGAAACTCTGGAAAAATGAAAGATGCCTAAAAATACCAGGAAGATTACATCGAGCACTCGTGTTACGAATTCCGAAAGCATGAATACGAAATATTTTGAGGACTTGAAACTACTTATTTTGAGCGTCTTCGCGGCGCATCTAGCAGGCGTTATTATATAAATATTTGACTGCAAATGATCGTGCATTCTAAATATTGAAAACATATAAAATATGTTGAGATTGATAAAAAAAAGCGCACAGTCATGACGTAGACGAGAAAGGACAGCGCCACAGCGCTGTGGTGGTGTGCTTCTTTCTTGTGTACGTCGTGATTGTGCGCTGCACACAAAGCAAAAAAAATCACAGCATATCCACGGAGTGAATGATGATGAGTGGGCGAAGCTGCGGAGGTTCATCGGTAAACCGTGAATCTTCCGTGAATTCTGCCCAGTACATCATCACCGACGTGAGATCGGGCGCGTTTATACTAAAGGTTCGATGAGTTATGACGACTTGCAGCTCACTTTAATTTTACATGTACGCTGTGAATTTTCATTGTTTAGAAAACCATTGCTTTAGAAAACATCTGGCGTCTTTCGTTAAGCAGCTGGCGTCTTTTCGTTTTGCTTTAGAAACATCTGGCGTTCTTTCGTTTTGCTTTTACAGAACATCTGGCGTCTTTCGTTGGTTTATTTCATCAATCAACGGCGTTTTGAACCAAATTTTTATTGTTTAATCACGCACAGGAGAAATCTCACCAGGCACTTCCTTGGAGGTAAACAATGGCTGCTAATGGGAATGAGAGACAGAAGAAGTCGGCTTTTAGCTACTAACGTTTCCTACTGGAACATGCCAATGGCTGCTAATGGCGAATGAGAGACAGAAGAATTCGGCTTTTAGTTAACGCGCACGCTGCGAATTGTTTATTGTTCAACAACGCACAGGAAAAATCTCCCACCGGCACCACCTTGGAGGTCAAAGCGTAAGACTGGTTACGCACTACGACTACTACGACTACTAGGGACGAACGGGTGCCGCCTTAAGGAGCTTCGCCCCTAAAAAAATTACACATGAGATGTGGCTGGGAAGCTGGAAAAAGCTACATACATTTAGCTTGACTGGGCACACCTCCCAGTACCCAGCTACGGACACTTTAGCAACAGGAAATAAAACATGCACACACAAAATAACAGCAGCAATATTGGTTGAATAATACATATAAGATGGAAACTACGTGAATTGTGTATCCAAAGGAAGTGAAACACCAGATTATAAAAAGCATTATGAAAAAAGCGCGTAGAGGTTATTACTCGAAAGTAGACGCAAGTTGTCTGTATTCAGGTGGAATTTATTTAAAACCTGGGGGACGCTAGACTGCATCATGTGAAAGCCATAGTTGGTGCAAGTTTGTGGTACGTGCCAAAGGTCTGTGCGCTTCGAGGAGAGTAAAAAAAGCTTTGTATCGCTAGTTTGAAAGTGTTCTCAGGTTATGTGTGTACTTACGTATTTCATATTTAAATACAGATAGAAACTTAAAGTCGTATAATTTGTCTAATTTTTAAATTCTGAGTTCAGTATTCAACATTTTTTATGTCTTGTAAGTAAAACTAATCTAATCTACTTCCATAATCCAATGAAGAAAGTAATCCTTGACTATCCTTTCATTTTGCATTGTCCTGATTGTTCATCCTGCTCTTGTAGGCCATTACAGTATTCATCTGTTGTGAAGTACCTTGGCTTATACGTTGACAGCGACAATTTCTGGAATAGGCATGTCGCCTATGTTTTCAAAAGATTTCGCTCCGTGTCATGTCTCCTATATAATATACGATTCTACATGCCGTTTTCAGTACGTAAGATGATAACACACGCTTTAGGCTACAGTATACTGCGTTATGTAATAACCATTCACGGGCACTGTGCTGTCCGATGGCACAATAGAATAAATAGAATACCACGTTCGATCTTGAAAAAATATATCTTATGACCTGAACATGAGTTCGGAGAGAAACATTTTCAAAATGCTGTTAATGCCGAACTTCAATGATCTCTTAATTCATACGGTTGCCTTAAAACATTTCTGGTCCAAAGAATTCCTGGTTCCGTATGCCACTCCCCGTTCTTTAAGACCCAAAGTCCGTTACTGGAGGCCGCGGTGTTCAATAAGGTATGGAAGTAGAACACGAGCCCATTATGTTGCAACTTATTTCAATGTGCTACCCCCAACATTCTTCGCATAAAAACAAAATAACAATTAAAAAACTGCTACGGCGCATTTGTCTATAAATGTAACGTATGTCTGGTGTTATTTCATATGCTCTCATTTGCAAGCATGCTGCTGAACAATCATCTAGTGCGGTACTTTGCTTAAGAAACGCGCTGTATTAGATGCGAAGCAGCTCTTTGACTAGCCTGTGTAACGCTGTCCCTCCGTGCGTCCGTACGAACGCGCCGCAACGCGCTCCCCTCACCGCAGGTGTTGGAGCGGTGCCAAGTAGGTCGCGCCGCAGCTGCGCGTTGACATCACGCTCCCCACGCAGTGCGCGATGACGTCACTCTCTCCCCCGCCTGCCGCGCGCTCGCCGCAGCGCCCGCAGCTGCCGCCTCGTCCGTTCGCCCACAACACCTGCCACTACCGCCGCTCGTTACACCGCCGACTCGTCGGTTCACGCGCAATAAACCTGACGCGCGCCTAACGTACGCATTGAAACATGTCTGTACGTGTCACCTCTCTCTTCGCTTCACCCTCTCCAACGCTCGAGCACACATCGAGTGTTATAGTCGCGGGAGACGTCAACGTTTACGTCAGAGGAGGAGGAGAATAATGGCTCGTCGATTACATGCATGACGTGCACTCGCTGAAGTGCGTGTCAGCGGAACGGACACTACCCAGCACGATTAGTGGAACGTGCATCGATCTGGTCTTTGCCAACTTCGACGTCGAATGTCTGCAGGAACCTCTCAGCGGGCACTTCACCGATCACAAGGCGAAATGCGCGCCAGCTCCGGTCCAGCGCCCGTGTCCACTCTGAAGAAACGACAACACCTGCGCCAGCCATCGCTTCAAACGAACCTTCCAGCGCTCACCGCAGCACCCGCGTTAGCGCCGTTGAAACCGTGACGCCACGAATTGGCCTTGGCAGGCCTAGCCACACGTCCTGCTTTATTCGAAAAAATATATTATTATTATTATTATTATTATTATTATTATTATTATTATTATTATTATTATTAACAACAGCAGCAGCAGCAGTAGTAGTAGTAAGTAAGTAATATTGGGAATGTCTTTGTTTACTAAAAAAAGCCTACCGAAATAAAGAATATGGTTGGTAGTGTCACGTGGTCGTGACATCGACGAAGGCAGCAGTTAGCACGTCAGAGATGAAACTCTTTATTTGGCCGAACTTGTGGCCGGGAAACTGAAAGACAAACTATAGCAATGCACTGACAGCGGCGAACAGAGCGTCGACCGTCGATCAACTGACTAGAGGTGAAGCGCGTCGGTATTTATACATGTGCCGTCGAATATTCCAGCGTTATCGCTGGTTGCCGCGGAAACTCTAGAATAAGCTCCAGTGTTTGCGTCTTGCGCGCAATCACAACAAAACGATCTACAATAATCGGGAAGCTTCTCGAACAACGAGGCGCGGTTTGCGCTGAGCGTTGCTGACAGTCTTTGTGGGCGAAAACCGAATACAGCAAAAGTGATAATAAGAAACGCACGTGGCAATGCCACCCTCTGAAAAAGCATCGTCCCGGTGCTTAAAACAGAACACGGGAGGGGGGGGGGGCAATGCATGAAAAGATGAATAACAACAATAAAGCAAGAAAGTACAATGCACAATAGGCACAAGCAAGATAGTACGACAAACAATAAGCACAAGCAAGGAAGTACAATAATAAAGCAAAAGTACAGTCATCAGATTGACTAACGCGCGTAATATGGCTTGAGGCGCACGACATGGACGACTTCAGGTCGCGCACGGCGCCGCTGAGAGTTCGTAATGTCGTCAGGGACAACCTCGTAGTCGAGTGCGCCGAGGCGTCGAAGTACCCTGTACGGTACGAAAGGTCGTCGGAGTTTTTCGCTAAGCCCACGTCGGCGTATCGGCGTCCAGACCCAAACACGGTCGCCGGGCTGGTATTGCGCGAAGCGTCGTCGAAGATTGTAGCGACGGCTGTCGGTGTACTGCAGGGTCTTGATGCGCAGGCGGACGAGCTGTCGAGCTTCTTCGGCACGTTGTAAGGTTTTCTTCGTCGGTGACGTTCGGTAGCATGGTGTCGTCGCTGGGCTCCTTCCGTAGACCAACTTGTTCGGCGTCATCTGCGTTGTTTCTTGGACGGCCGTGTTGTAAGCGAAGGTCACGTATGGAAGGACGGCGTCTCACGTCCTGTGCTCAACGTCGACGTACATGGCCAGCATGTCGGCGATGGTCTTAGACGTTCGGTGAGGCCATTGGTCTGCAGGTGGTAGGCGGTGGTGCGGCGGTGGCTCGTCTCGCTCTATTTGAAGATCGCCCGAGTTAGGTGCGCAGTGAAGGCGGTACCTCTGTCTGTGATTAGGACCTCTGGGGCGCCATGACGCAAGATGATGTTCGCCACGAAGAACTTGGCTACTTCGGCGGCAGTGCGTTTGGGCAAGGCCCTTGTTTCGGCGTATCGGGGGAGGTAATCAGTTGCTACGACGATCCACTTGTTGCCGAAGTCGACGTCGGGAACGGCCCCAGTAGGTCCATCCCAATTTGCTGGAACGAGCGGTGAGGTGGTTCTATTGGCTGCAGAAGTCGCGCTGGCTGAGTCGGCGGTGTCTTCCGTCGCTGGCAATCTAAGCAATTCTTAACGTAGTGGGCGACGTCGACAGCAAGGCGTGGCCAGTAGTATTTTTCCTGTATTCTGGTTAGCGTGTGGGAAACACCGAGGTGTCCAGCCGTAGGGTCGTCGTGTCGGGCCTGGAGGACTTCTGGTCGCAATGATGAGGGCACGACGAGAAGGTAGTCGGTTCGAAGTGGCGAGAAATTCTTCAGGAGAACGCCGTTCCGTCAGAAAAACGACAGCAGTCCTCGCTTGAATACCTTCGGAACAACGGCGGTCTTGCACTCGAGGTAGTTCATAAGGCCCCCTAGTTCTGCGTCGGCTCGTTGCCTTTCGGCGAAGCCGTAGGCACTTATAGTTCCGAGGAAGCAGTCATCGTCGTCGTCTTGCGGCGGCGCGTCGACGGGGGCACGAGACAGGCAGTCGGCGTCAGAGTGTTTTCGTCCGGACTTGCACACGACGGTAATGTCGAATTCTTGAAGCCTCAAACTCTATCGTGCGAGACGACCTGAAGGGTCCTTCATCTTAGCTAGCCAACATAAGGCGTGATGATCACTGACAACTTTGAAGGGCCTGCCATGGAGGTTGGGGCGAATCCTTGACGTAGCCCAGAGGATGGCAAGGCATTCCTTTTCTGTTGTGGAATAGTTGGCTCCTACCTTGGATAGTGACTAGCTAGCTTAACTGATAACTCGTTCAAGCCCGTCAGTCTTTAGCACAAGGACGGCACCGAGTCCTACGCTGCTTGCGTTGGTGTGTACTTCCGTCGAAATGCGTCGAAATGCGCAAGTATGGGTGGCGCCTGCAGGCGTCGTTTAAGTTCTGGAAATGCTTGCACTTGCGACGTTTCCCACCTGAATTCTACGTTAGTCTTCGCGAGAAGCGTCAGTGGTTCGGCGATCCCTGAAAAGCTTTTGACGAAGCGTCTGTACTTAGCGCATAAGCCGAGAAATCGGCACACGGCCTTCTTGTTTCTTTATCTTGTTACTTTATCGCGTCGCGCTCTTGAGTCGAAACTCTTTAGGGGCTCTGACGGAGTGGTCGAGAAGTTTTTTCTGTTATTATGCGGTGCTTAGCAAGGCGCGTTTGTCGGACCCGCGATGACGACGAGAAACAGTTCTTGTATTGCAGGACAGGGTTTTGAGCTGGTCTTGCTTGACCATCGGAAGGCTCGGGTTGACGTCAAAATCCGGTTCGGGACCTCTATTCGTCGAAGCAGGTTTGCCAACATCGAAGAGGGCGAAGCCCTCTTCGACGTGGTCGTGACCTCGACGAAGGCAGCAGTCAGCACATCAGAGATGAAACTCGTTATTTGGCCGAACTTGTGGCCGAGAAACTGAAAGTCAAACTACAGCAATGCACTGACAGCGGCGAACAGAGCGTCGGTCGTCGATCAACTGACAAGAGGTGAAGCGCGTCGGTATTTATATATGGGCCGTGAAATATTCCAGCGTTATCGCTGGTTGCCGCGCAAACTCTAGAATAAGCTCGAGTGAACGCGTTTTGCGCGCAATCTTAACAAAACCATCTACAATAATCGGGAAGCTTCTCGAACAATGAGGCGCGGTGTGCGCTGAGCGTTGCTGACAGTCTTTGTGGGCGAAAACCGACTACAGCAAAAGTGATAATAAGAAATGCACGTGGCAGTAGTGAGCGGTTCTTCCTGCCATGCCATCCTCGTCCTGTGTTGCACTGTTGCATATTAGGGGCGAAGCTCCTTAAGGCGGCACCCGTTCGTCCCTCGTAGTCGTAGTCGTAGTGAGTAACCAGTCTTACGCTTTGACCTCCAAGGTGGTGCCGGTGGGAGATTTTTCCTGTGCGTTGTTGAACAATAAAAAATTCGCAGCGTTAGCTAAAAGCCGACTTCTTCTGTCTCTCATTCCCATTAGCAGCCATTCTTTACCTCCAAGGTAGTGCCTGGTGAGATTTCTCCTGTGCGTGATTAAACAATAAAAATTTTGTTCAAAACGCCGTTGATTGATGAAATAAACCAACGAAAGACGCCAGATGTTCTGTAAAAGCAAAACGAAAGAACGCCAGATGTTTCTAAAGCAAAACGAAAAGGCGCCAGCTGCTTAACGAAAGACGCCAGATGTTTTCTAAAGCAATGGTTTTCTAAACAATGAAAATTCACAGCGTACATGTAAAATTAAAGTGAGCTGCAAGTCGTCATAACTCATCGAACCTTTAGTATAAACGCGCCCGATCTCACGTCGGTGATGATGTACTGGGCAGAATTCACGGAAGATTCACGGTTTACCGATGAACCTCCGCAGCTTCGCCCACTCATCATCATTCACTCCGTGGATATGCTGTGATTTTTTTTCTCCCAACCACGCTGCGCATGAATGACAAAGTGGCTCGAGCTTTTCTTTTTCGCCCTTTACGTGCAATGCCCGACTATCACTTCGAACAAGATTCGCCGGGTGGCTAGTGTTATTTATAATGGCAGAAGCCACGAGTTAATACTAATTTCTTGTCCAAACACTTGCGCTCGAGCATTTACTTCCGGTTTTCCGAATATTCACTAGTCTTTCGAAAAATACAACTGGTACGAAATCGATGGTTTAGCTTCAAGGTAAGAGTTTTGTGGATACGTAGGATATCGGAGCATAACATAACTTAAGATAAAGCTAATTAACTGAACGGATAATTAATGAAACCTAACTGAATGAGTTTATTCAAAGAGGAGACTTTTCTTTACAGCAGCTAGGATCATTGCGGCACCTGGCGGAGCAAATCTCAACCACAGGCTGCTTTCTACATGGCCTGTGAGATCTGCTTCTGCAGCGCGACGTACACAAAGTTAATCCAAGGAGTACACTAGCGCGCACGACCGGCAATGTGCCAGTGCCACTACCAAACGCCTGATTCAGAGATTAGGGTGGCCTCCAATTTTTCATTGCTAATGATACGTTCTTTTCGAGGTGCTCATCCGGAACTTTCATGACTTTATTCAAGAGTTGCACAATCAGAGTCCCAGTCGCAATTCTTGCCGCTGAAGTTAAGTGTAATTTGCCTACTCGATCTTACATATACAGGGGCTGAGAGAAAAGCAAGTGTACGTATGCGAGGAAATGCCGAGCCTGTCAAGAAGATCCTAATTAGCATAGGAGAAAGCGACTGCAATCAGTCGGCATGGGCAATGCTTCTCTGCACGCTGCCGATGGCAAGTCGCTCCAAGGATACAGGTAGAATAGGAAGGTGTATCGACGCAAGGAAAGAAAGGAAGCATGATGGATTTCCAATCAGCGGCAACATAGCTGTGCACCTAGCAGCTTGTATTCTGAGTGACGCTGGGTTTATTTGTGCTGCCAGCATCCGGCTAGCTGCCTGTGCGCTTGACTGGTCTCTTGAAAGAAGAGTAAGGGACAACACTCGCGATGTTGCCATACCAACAAGGAGGAACACATTCGACTTCATTTACAAGAACCTGCGTTTGAGTTTCACTTTTCCTGGCGTTCAGGTAACCACTCGCTTTATAGCTCAAATTGTGGCCAGTGCGCAGGGCTCTCGATTAGACTGGACGAATTTTCGCGACAACGCCCCCTTTTCCGCCCTTCGGACAAGATCCCAGTGAGGCCCTTACAATCAGAACTCAGTGCAAAGAGGAGGAATTCGGATGGGTGGGGGGGGGGGGGGGGCAGAGAGAGAGAGAGATCTCGGCACTGCATTCTGTGCGCTGTTGTTACCTTCGACAATATTGCGCGCCGATAATTGCACGATGATAAAGTCGCAGGACATGACGCAGTTAAATTAAACGACATGCTGAGACGTTTAGGGACCAGTAGACATTGATCGCATTGCATTGAAGGTTGCGTGAACTAGGCATAACCGTGCCAGTTCTTTTGCGCACTTTCAACGCAGGGAAAGGAGGAAGCGAGTTATAGGTAACACAGGTTCCCGCGTTAAACTCTCATTGCACGTGCTTCTGCCAAACACAGAAGCAGGAGAAAGTAAGGAAGAACATGGGTGTCCAACCAGGGAATTCCTTTGAGAGGACAGAAACCGAAAAAAAAAACGAAAGTGCCCAGTCACAAACGTAGCGGAATTGCCAGGAAGGCATGCGTGCAGTAATGACACTGGAAAGAGGAAGTTTACCAAGCTGACGTTCGCGGGATTCCAAGAGTAATAACCATCTCGTGTCTACGTCGACCATGGACGAGGAAGGGAGGAGATCACGTAAGGTATTCAAAGTATTCTTGCTCGCGGCTACTTGCCAGTTTAACCTTGTGCGCTATCATTTTGACTGCGCTATCTTTTATGTCCTTAGTTCTATTTCGCGGTAGGCTGTAGTTGTGCTACATGATGTCATTTTCTTTCTGCGCATTTATATTATCTTTCTTTCTTCACTGCTTAGTAGTCTGGCAAAACTGAAGAACCAAGCAGGGTTGTTCGAATAACTTCAAGAATAATCAGGAGCAAAATAAGACTCGGCTCACTCCTTGCTTCTGCTTCGTTTCCTTTCTCTTTTTTTTATTGTCAGTGTTGCATCCCGTATGTCCCCTTACTACGATGAGCGCAAAGGAATGCGGTCTGTCCCTAAAGCTGACACGTTCGTTCCTTCAAGCTACGTGGCTTTGAATAAGGTCACCCGCATAACTTCCCGGTAAAGTCGCAAGACGCGCCAGCCTGTCATGGCAATACACGCTGTTGGTGTGAACGCTATATGATGAGCAAAACGATGTAGCAGCAGACTGAGCATGTTCTCTTAGAATTTACTTAGAGCGAGGCTGTTTTGCACCCTCGTATTTCACCCAGTCTTTTGATGCGCGCAACGGGACCAATCTTCTTGGGCATTTCCCACCATGCTTTCTGCCGCTAACACATGATGTCCACTTGCGGACGATTATTCATCACCGTACTCGTCTCAGAGGCTTCCTTATTTGCCATATGTCTACTGAAACATTCCGCATGTCATTACGATGATTCCATATGTTTTCTTACGGAATCCATATAAAGTCCATATATTTGCCATACGTTTGCCATATACTTCCGTAGCAATCTCACGGAATTATGGGAGTGACATACGGAGCGTTTTAGTAAGAATCCTATAACTACAGCGACATAAGAAACCTGCAAGCGGAAAGCGGAAGTGATCATAACACCAGTGTGCTTACCGGGATGGAACGACTGGAAATGGCATTACGGAACATAGGTGTGACCGGCCGTCCCTGTGCTTAGCGAGGCTTGGCCGGCAGCAGTTAGACTAATTCGGCGATGAAGCAGCACCAGCTGTAAGCAGCATCTGCGGCCACAGAAACCATGGAGAGGTTCGCAATGAAAACATTGCTTCAAAATAAATTGGTCACTAGGCTACAGGGGCCGAATTGATAAAACGTGCCATTCGTAAGTGCGTTTCACCATTGGTCAGAAGGCTCCGATAATAAAATGTCGCGCATCGTGATTGGCTGAAAGATTCTCTTACGAAAACGTTTAGCGAAATAGGTTTTTGTGGATACGTGCCTGGGCCTGTATGCAGATCTATTCCTAGTATTATGCTACAGACATCGACCTGTCGTTGTGTGCAATATCCCCTTCACCTTCATCAATGTCATCCTCCTCGGGCCATTTACTGATTTTATTTATTTAACAATAGTGGAGGCCTTAGAAAGCCCAGGCAGGAAGGAAAAGTGCAAAAAAGGTACAAAGTATGTAGGGAATCTAAGAACAATGTATGAAGAGGCTCTATACAAAGTGAATCTATGAACTATTAATGAAACACTAAAAAAAGTCGCAGTTTCACCACGTGGGTGAAGCAATGAATGTGGTAGCAACAAATTGTTATGTTTACGAAATGAGGCTGGCGGTTAACTCTTTTGGATCCGATCTAGCGTAACTCAACAAAACGCTGGTGTAAGCGAATACGGTCGCTCCACGGAGAGGTTCTATGTCCGCAGTATCTGCGCGTTGAGAGCGCAGGATGTACAAGGGTATACGAACCGCCTGCTGATGACTGCCAAGATAGCGCGCGCACCAGCGATCGCGCCCTTAGAATCAAAATTCAAAGATGCCCTTTGAGCTACCCCCCCCCCCCTCTCGCGTGTTTTCATGCACCAGCTTGTTGCGCAACAAAAAGTTCTCCTAAAATAGAGGGACGTTTCGTCGCGGCTTCGACGCCATGCCACCCGAACGGGGGGATGTTATTGCAATGCACCCTCCCAGCGACGAAGATGGGCCGGCTCGTTTGATCTCTCCTTCAGCCGCGTTCGTCACATCCGATAGCGCCCTTTTACCCGCGGTAGAACATGCGATGCCCGGGGGGATGTTATCCATTTGGACTTCATATGACACATGACGTCGACGGCAAACACCCGTCGGGAGTGTCCATATAATTGCTATCGCAATAAAATGCAACACAGAGGACGCGGATGTACAATACAAAATTATGACAATTTGTATCTACTGCAGGAGTAAGGTAACATTCGGTGATTCCGTCATACCTAGCGCGCACTAATTCATGCCTTCCTATCCCACGTAACTGATCTAAGAGTCATCAGAATGATCACGACACATCATTACTTTACAGATTGACAACCTCGAGAACGATGCAACAAATTAGCTGTAAGCGCTGCATAGGATTGTATTTCATTATGTGTCTAATCCCTAAATCGCCCAAGCAACACGGCAGCATTACAGTGTTTGGAGAGGTTTACGCTTCTTGTGATGAATGAATTTCGAGTCTTTGAGTTTGGTGTATTAAACGCTCAAGTACAGTGTAGGCACAGTTTGACCTCGAATGCGCGAACGCCTCCTGCTAGTGGAGTGCAGCTAGGATGTCTTGATGTGACCAATTAGCTATTTCCAAATTCTAAGCTTGACGCTAGCTCACCGCACACTTCTCTATTTGTCTCACTAAATAGCTTGCATTTGGAGAGGTCTGTCCAGAATTCATGATACCAAGGTTTCAGACCTCACATATCTGATGTCACTGCCCTCATTTCAGGAAAGTTATTAACTGGTCTTTTTTTAAAATACTATGCTAGCGCGAAGAAGTAGGCCACAAGAAAGGCAACGAAGACACACATACTTTAATGAACTCCTCTTTACCCACGTGAACATCGGCTTATAACGTCTCCGCCAACACAGATAGCATCCATGTCTCTATTCTGCAGCAAAAAGTTCCGTGCATTTCCTTCTCTTGGTCTTGTAAGATATGAACTCTAAAAATAGAAAAGTGCAAATCAAATAATTTATTGAGGCCCTAGACACGTTTATGTATATGTTTATCTTGATGTTAGCCTTGTTTCCTATATTTTTGTTGCTCATTTTCACTGTAAAACATGTAGCATATGATCCTACAGATGTCTCCCTTGCGATAACGCCTTTGAGGCAACGCAGGTATCCTGTAAATAAAAAATAACCATGCAACTGTTGTTCATGAATACCTGGAGAATGAATTGTTGACTCATCACGCATGAAATATAATATTTTGCATATGCTCTCGCTTTTTTCTGGCTGGTGCCAGTTAATTTATCCGTGCTAATATTGCGTAGAGCAGTGCTGCGGTAGATGTGATGTATAGCGAATGCACGAATAAATTATCTTCGTGGAAAGCGTTGCTATAAATTTTCTTTTTGGTTTACAGCACAAAGGTGCAGAGTTTTGCGAGGCACACCAATTTTATAACCTCAACTAACTTACTTTGAATGAAACGTTTAAAAAGTGTGAAGAGAGCACATTACGTGTATAGATATACGATGTGTTCGCAAATGTTGTTATACGTGGCAGCTAGACAAATGTTAAGTCAATTAAATTTTTCCAGTTTCTCTATTATTTTCTTAAGCGATGTGCATGTCTGCCCTTGCACGCATTAAAGCAATTGTGTAGTTTACTGGAGTTGGCTCTCCTGCATCGGTCGTATTCTTCAGAAAGGATAGGAGGCTTTTTTGCCAGACCGCGGTTCCCACACGTAGCCGCCTATGTTGCCATGGAGATAAACCGCTCCGCTCTTTCCCTAACCGCATTGTTATAGCAACACGCCACTTCGGGAGGCTGCGAATACTGCGAGCCACTGTTCATTAATGGCCGCGCCAGAGACGCCTGCAAGAACGGATGTTGGTACCAATTAAACCGTGCTGCCCTAATTATCCTACAAGAAGGAAAAAAAGATGACAGGATAAGGTGACTGCGGGTAAACGGGCCCAACGCCCGTTTTCATGTGGTCCCTGAAATTTAACGCCTTTTTTCTTATTCGTTGCGATACCTTCAAGAACCCTCACACCGTAAAGGAATCGTCTAACTGCGATACAGCATTGTGCAGTCGGTGCCAAAAATTTAGAGAGCTGTAGGTCTCGCAGAACTTTATTTTTCCAGCAATTGGCGATTGTGTTCGGTCGAACTGCATAGCAGCGCATTTTAGAACGTTTCGGAAATCTAAATTCAAAGCTCCCTGCAGATGCAGCAGAAATATTCAGCTTTTTTAATGTCTCCTGGCCCTTAAAGTTTTGACGTTGACTGGATATTCGCTTTTTTTGTGTCTATCTCAGTGCATGAAAGTCGAACCAATATAAAACAGTCATCACATGGTGGGTGAGTGAGTGAGTGAGTGAGTGAGTGAGTGAGTGAGTGAGTGAGTGAGTGAGTGAGTGAGTGAGTGAGTGAGTGAGTGAGTGAGTGAGTGAGTGAGTGAGTGATGAAGTTTATTGAAGGTTGGGCGGGGACGCGAACTCGTCGTGCACCCGGATAGTGCCACGTAGGGACCGGGCAGGTCCGGTCGCAGGCGTCTCTGGCAGCCAGGATAGGCTTGACTAGAGCAGGACTACGTAGAAGGGAGTCCCACTCCTCCTTGCTTAATTTGGGATATCACGACTAGCACTCCCAGAGCATGTGTGCTAGAGTGGATGTCTGCCCGCAGGACGTGCAGGCGTCTTTGCGATACACGTCGGTCCAGACGTCGTGTAGGAAGGCCAAACACGGATGTGAGCACATCTGTAAGAGCCTGAGAGAAACGGCTTGTGCCCTATTCAACTTGGGATGAGGGGGTGGAAATAGCCTTCTAGGCATATGGACGTATTTGGTAATCTTGTCCTGAGTAGCGGGAGCGTGCCTATGGCCGTAGGGGAGGAGGAAAGCCGGCGCTCCTCGCAGAGGAAGCGCGGTCGGTGGGGTCACGCGCAGCCTCGTGAGCAGACTCATTGAGGTTGAGTGTGCACCACATGGTCAATATGCTTTATTTGGTATACTTGCTGCTTGAGAGTGTATTTAGAATTTGTGAAAAAAATACGCCTGCTATCTTTCGAGCAGAATGATAGAGCTTGAAGCGGCCATTTATTTCCATGTAGTCCTTTCTTTAGGCTTGTGCCTCTTCTGAGAGTCTTTTTTTTTTTTTAAAGCGTCATGCTCAGTTACCGACGAGATCTAGTGTAAAAAACCTTTAAAGAGAGCCTTTGCGAGAACTCAGTAGAATCCTTTATAGAAATAATCAGCTTGCGTAAAACGTTTTGTTGCGTCGGTGAGCGGCTAATAAAATATCTTATCTGGCATATATTTCTAAATACTTCTCGATTGCGCGAACAATCTAACAATAACGCACGTTTCATAACCCTAGAAGTGAACACACACGCACACACACACACACGTGTGTTTGTGTGTGTGTTACCATACAGACTGCACTGTTTTTTGTATGCTCTGCCCTTCAACAGTTTTCTACCCTTTTCTATAAGTGAGTCATTCACACGCCGCGTGCGCACGATCTTCACTCACAAGATACATCATGATATGTCACCGCTTTCTTCTATATCTTCTTGTACAGAAGTACACCGCTAGGTACAGTTTGCACGGTATATAGAGTAGCAATTATTTACTGACACAAATCAACTTCAATAAAAACTAGCTAGTTCTTAGCGTGACAAACCTTACTTTCGAACAAAAATATTGACACTTGTCTTAGGAATTGTGGCTCGAGGAATTCATAGAAACGCTTCGCGCATGCTATGACCCCATTTTGAAGACGAAAGCTGTGCACGTTGCATGCACTTATCGCGTATTTCTCGTGTGTGTCTACATGCAGCCTTCTCCCCACTGGCTCGATGCAATTTGCAATATGCCTTCTAAGAGCAGTTATCGATGTAGCCACCACCAATTATCATTAGGAACGTGTTATAGAATAAACAATGAGTAAAGCTATCGGAGAGGACAGAACAGCTGATGAAGCTCAACCGAAGGAAGAAAGTTTTAGGGGCGAAGCACCTTAAGGCCGAGGCTTATCCAGCGTCTGTCCGTGTGTTCGTCACGGCACAACACCGCATATATCTGTGGCTCAGACCCACTGTGGGGGATTGGCCAAGCATTGAGTGGTTTTGTAGAATGTTATGGAACTTTAGAATAAGGGAGGTTATAGACTAGAAATATTCAATCAAAGCATACGACAGCACAATGCACGCTGCAGTGAAAATACACGCGAGAAGGCATGTAAGCCCGTTCCAGACCTTTCTGCCATGAATGAAAAAACCGAACGTGAACGTGCTCTCGACCGCGAAAGGCGACGCCGACGCAGACAACAAGCTACCCCGGAGGCAAGAGCTTGGGAAGCAGCGGCAGAGCGGCTGCGTCGACAACAAGCTGCTAGCGTGTACATTGATCTAGCAATTCGCGATTATGAAACAAAGTACAAGAACAACCCCTAAGTACTATTCGGTGACTTTCACGTGGACATCCTTGACAACAACTGGCTTGTGCAGTACAACGTCTCGATACGCTCTACGATGCATTTCGTATGATTGGAAACAACCAACAGCCATCAGGGGGACGTGCATAGACCTTGTCTTTGCCAGCTTCAGGCTAGATCCGATCGAAGAACTATTGACTCTACATTTCACGGACCACAAAGCAGTAATAATGAAGGAAAAACGAAATCCACAACTCCACACGACGTACCATTTATGACCAATAAACATTGTATGTAACTGTACACCGCTTTGTCACTTATTTACATGCGTGAGTGGGCAATGTCACGGGTGATTTACGGTTGCATGGAACGATCCCAGTGCGTCGCCCACTCATCATCATTCACTTCGTGGATATGCGGTGATTTTCCTTTCATCTGCCCTTAATTTATTCCTCGTAGACTTTGCTGCGTATCCTTTCCAAATGAATATGTATAAAAGTATATTTCATTACTAACGCTTCTCAGAGCAGTGCTCTGGGCCTCATCCATATTGGAAGCCTGCATTAGCCTAAGAGTTATTAGCTGCCGCGCTCAAGCGTAGCACGCAGCCGCTGTGCAGCAAAGCCTGTAGCGTGCGGAAGAAGCGAAGCGTAGTTTTTCGTCGGTGCCGCAATATCCCCGACGACGAGAGCTTACGACAGGTGTATATTTATTTGTTTATTTTATTCTATAGATACTGCAATCTCAAAGAAATTATGGCAGGTGTGAGCAAAAGAACATCATTACCATAATAAAAAAAAAGATACAGGTATCTATACGGAGACAAAATCGTGGAGCGGAAAGCAAAACAAAAGCAGAACCATAAAACCAAGAACGCCAAAAAAAGATGCACAAATGCAATAAAAATTGACATGCACGTGTAAGAACTGAACGAACCAAGAAAGGGAATACACATTTAAAAGGGGAATTTCGGTAGTGTCGGTAACACAAACTATACAAAATGAAACGAAAAAAAGCAGGGGCAAGAAAAGCATAATCTCATTCAACGCAGCTAAAGAACTATTGCAACTTTATTCTGTTTCTTCATGCCTATTCCTTATCTTTTTTTTGAGCCGAGTAGTTTTTGAGCACACCATTTTTCTTACTGTGCAGCTGAAACAAAGATCGCATAATGGCACGTTTATTATTCGGCGCTTCTCTATTAGTCTTTATGTTATGTCTTTATGTTATGTTATGTTATGTCCTTCGGTGTCCTCACGAGTGATGCAAAAAGTCGTCATCACGTGATGGCGTCACCATATAAGGGCATCAGGCGGCACAAATTGCCTAAATATGCGATGCCATTATGACGTCATCATGACGTCACGTGATGTAACGTCACATGCTGTCGCCATCATATTACATCGTAGCGTTTTCAAATCACAGTGGCAGTGCAAAACCAGGTGAGGTGCCTCCGTAGGCAGTGGAAAACCATGTTAGGTGCAGCATGTTTTCGAAGGGTGGCGGGACAAGATCAATACATCGACTGTGAAGGAAAAGGAAATGATGGCTTTCGCCTTCCAGGGGTCTTAGGTGAGTGAAAAGGGACCCTGTGAATTTTTTCGGTACACTTTATAAGAAAAAAACAAGAGTCCCTTGTCCCTTTTTCTGCGAGTCCTGGCTTGCCACACACATGACTCTCTTTAGAGATCAATATACTCTCTTCGGAGAGTCGTGGGATCTAAAAGAAACTTAATTTGTCTCTTTAAAGAGAGTCATCTACGTTGAAAGTGAGGACTCACCGAAAGGAGTCACACATATTCAACCGACGTTGCTGAATGTTACTGAAGAAGACCGCACTCCAATATAGGTATTGATATACTGGCCTGTAACGTTTAAAAACTTCAAAACTAGTCGCGACGCCTTCTTCCTCAATGTCCAGTGACCACGCCGAAACACCATATCATTCACGCTGTCGTGTGGTGAGCCTAAACCTTGGAGCGCTTCCAATAAACATGGTCGATCTTTATCAAGTTCACTGCACTTAAGCGAATAAAGTTCAACAGCACCACAGATCTTGCAAGCCGGGCACAATGCCGTTGCGGAAAGTCTGATCTTATGGCGCCATGCTGGTGTACGCACTGATCCCGCGTGGATGCGACGTAGCAGAGAGGCCTGTTCTCTGATTACCTCTTTTGTCACACGAGGCTAATGAGCTGTCAACTATAAAGAATGGAGTGTCAGATAAATTTGCGCGAAAGCAAACGTTATTATTATTATTATAATCACTGGGGCTTTACGTGCCAGAATCATGCTTTGATTCTCAGGCGCGTTATAATGGGCACCCCGAATTAATTTTGATCACCTGAGCTTCTTTAACGTGCACCTAATTTTAAGTACACGGGTGCTCTTGCATTAAGCCCACGTGGAAAATCGCCCACTGGGCAGCCAACCCTCTTCCTCAAGTTTAGCAGAGCCACAACGTACATGCTAGGCTACCGCGGCGGCTTTTGAAAAGTGAACGCTGTCAAGAGCGCCAGGTCAGCATGAATAGAGGACGTGTTCCTTTATTCTTTCGTGTATCTCGCACTCGGGTCGAGCGGCTGCACCGTAATCATCCGTCTAGCCCGAATCAGGTTTTAGTGGCAGGAGCGTCGAGTGGCACTCTTGTTTCTACTTCCAAGCGTATGCGTCGAGCACTTCCGGTTTTCCGAATATTCAAAAAATGTCTTCGAAAAATAAATCTGGTACGAAATCGACGATTCTGAATCCAGTTAGGAATTATATTGGACACATGAGATATTGGAGATTCGTTTTGCATGAGATTAAGGACAACGAACTGCAAAGACAATTAATGGAAATAATTAAATGATTTCATTGAAGAAGCAGATGGTTTTCATGTGAGCAGCTGGGATTGTTGCGGCACCTGGCGGAGTCAATCTCAACCACGCGCTACTTTATGCGTGGCCTCTGAGGTCCGCTTCGGCAGCGCACACGAACGCCTACGTGCGAGCGCCACTAACAGGCACCTAACGCAAGCATTAGGGTCGCTTTCAGATTTTTTATTTGCGTAGATATAAGTGTTATATCATTTGCAGGTTCATTTGATAAATAAAGAAGTGCCGCGCTCACAGCAATGCAAGCGATGGCGATTAGTAACAAGGAGAGGTAGGCTAAGAAAGCTTGTAACTAGCCTTCCACCCCTCACCGAGACTCAAGATGGAAAACACACACTGCACTGGACCTTTCCTTTTTACACACGTCCACTTTCTGCACTGTTTTCGCTATTCTTGGTGATATGCCGGTCAGCCTAGTTGACTGCGCTCCTGTAGGGAAAATTGAAATGGGATCGTAAGGCACACAACTATGCATGTCTGCTTGCGGTCAATATCCTTGCTTGTTATCGATCAGTCTAGGCGCGCGGCTCATTGACGGCTCGTACAGCGGAATGCGAGCCATCTGAGAGCCTTCTGCAAACTCGTCTTCGATGGACTCAGACTGGCGCCCAGTACTCGGACAGTGGCCGCCGCAGTTGTTTGCGAAACTGGCCGATGAAGAAGAAGGAGTGACGACGAAGCCACTCAGGAAAGCAAGCAAGCTTGCTGTTCTGCGTCTAGCAAAGTGCGAGAAGTCATCCAACGCTAAGGAGAAATAGAAACAGGAGGGCGGCATTTCGAGATGGCCAGAGAGAACACTGTTCCTGAGTGAAGGTGAAGAACTGGACTTTTCTATCTCGTCACTACATTCATTCATCCGTTCGCCGGTCTGACCCACAGAGTGGATATTGATTAGCCCTCTCGCTCTATTCTCAAGGCCGTGGAGTGTCGCGCCGGAGTAACACACAGCAGCTGATTGGGAAATACTATCCTCTATCCCTTCCCAGACCGTTCTCCCCTTTCTTAGCGGTGTTACTTCACCCGAGCTACGTACAATTTCACCGTTTGGCGGAACAAGCTGGCATGCTCGTTCAAACAAAGGCCACAGGGAACACCAGCCATGTCATTTCTCTATCCCATCGCAGGCGTCCTTTTCTTCTACGTCTGCCGTTGGACGAAGGCCTCTCTCATTCAGGTGTGATCCGGCTACGGATCTCTTGCGTCAGGTGAGTCAATTAAGTACCAGCAACGCCTCGTAATCTTATCGCACCCTCCATTTCTTTAGCTTGCTCGATCCAGCAATTGAGCCGTGCATATCGGCTCTGTGAACTTACTGGGTGATCAACAATTGCAAGCACCCCCGCAGGGGCGTCTGCGGAAGCAGGCGTTTGGTGTGTAGCGACACCACGGACCCGAGCTAACGGGGGGGTTTCGACCCCCTCCCACGCCTAGCCCTGCGTGGCATTGCCGTGTCCGGGGAAAAGGGGATCCTGGGGGTTGAGCCGACGCCGGGTGATTGGACCTTTAAGGCCCCCCGGCAGAGGCAACACACCCCTTTGGCCCCGGCTTCACGCAGACGGCACCCCTGGGCTGACCCACCCAGGGGAAATCGGCGGTCGCCTTTTCCTATCCCCCTCTCTGATCTTTCACTTTCCTATCTTCTTTCCTTGCTGTCCTGTCTCCTATTACCTTCAGTTACTTCCCAATTTTCGTAGGCGGCCTGGGTTAACCTTGTGCAAATAGCCAACCTTGGCCTATGCGCATTGGGTTATAGTAGCGGTACACGGCTGGCGTCTGCATCTTTTCCATATCGTGAATCGTGTAGCGTCCCCTTGTTGGGCTCCATGGTGGGTGGCCGCCATCGCTGCTGAATTAAATTCCGCTATCATGCATAGAGCTTTCCCACTGATAACAGATCGTACCGCCTCAAAGCGCGTACGCACCGATGAACTGAATTTCCTCACTCGACCTAAAGAAGTATTCCCCCACTATCACGTAGTGCACTGTGATAAAACTGAGAAAACAGCTAGAACCGTGTCGCCTTTTGTAGTATCTAGAACACTCACAGCCACCTTAGGTGCTGGCTATAAAGTAACCAAAATGTCCAGTGGAGATTTGCTTCTCGAACTTCATGACAAAGTACAGTTTGATAAACTAAAGAACCTCGCAACTTTCGGCGATATCCCCATCACTGTAACACCCCACAGATCAATGAACTCCGCACGTGGAGTAGTATCGGACACGGACCTCCTTGAACTATCGGAAACTGAACTTCTTGAAGGGTGGAAAGAACAAAACGTGACTAATGTTAAGCGAATTATTATCAGAAGAAACAATCAAGAAATCCCCACTAAACACCTAATACTGACATTTGCCACAAGCGAACTACCATAGACCATAGAAACTGGGTACACAAAGACAACCATCAGACCCTACATCCCAAACCCTCGACGATGTTTTCAATGTCAAAGGTTTGGCCATGGCTCCCAGAGCTGCCGTGGCCGACCTACCTGTGCCAAATGTGGTGTCCAGGGCCATGCCGCGGACACCTGCAATGAATCTCCGCACTGCGTGAACTGCGACGGCAACCACGCTGCATATTCACGTTCTTGCCCAAACTGGAAGAAGGAAAAAGACATAATTTCATTGAAGGTACGGGAGAACATTTCCTTCAAAGAAGCACGCAGAAGGTGTTCGGCCTTTCATGGTCAAACCTATGCTGATGCGGCGCGTCAGGGGGCAGCGTCGTATCGGCCACCGCCACTGTCTCGGCCCACGCAAAGTGAGCCACCGGCCGTGGCGGCTGCCTCCGTGGTGGCAGCAGTCAAGACTGCTCCACCTACTAAGCCACTGACCTCGGCGTCTCCAGGGCCGTCGGGTCAAACGACCACGCCTCGCCAGGCGAGGTCGGAAAAACGAACAACCAGCTCGCACACGCGGGCGTCCAGTGTCTCAAGCGGGGCAATGGACACAACGCCGGTACCCTTGGTACCGAAAGAGCGGCGTAGCTCCTTGGAGCGCGCAAAGAAAACTAAAAAGCCGATAACGGGGCCCGATGATGGCCCCGTTACTTGAGCTCCAACTAAGCGCTAAAACAACAGCCACTTCCTTTCGTACACACAGCACTACTTTACTTCAATATGGAAACACAAATTATACAATGGAACGTCAGAGGACTGCTTAGAAATCTCGACGATGTCCAAGAACTTTTACACAAACACTCACCAAAAGTACTGTGTGTACAAGAAACACACCTAAAACCAAAGCACACCAACTTTCTACGCAACTACATTATCTTCCGAAAGGACCGGGACGATGCCATGGCGTCATCCGGTGGTGTAGCAGTTGTAGTTAATCAAGGAATAGCATGTAGACACCTACCACTCCAAACGTCCCTTGAGGCAGTGGCTGTTCGAGCAGTTCTTTTGAACAAACTCGTCACCATTTGCTCTCTTTATATACCTCCGCATTACTCATTGAATAAGCATGAATTCCAGTCCTTAATAGATGAACTTCCCGAACCGTATTTGGTCCTTGGGGACTTTAATGCACATAGTAGTCTATGGGGTGATTCTCGCTGCGATGCACGAGGTCGTCTGATTGAACAGTTCCTCTTCACGTCCGGTGCGTGTCTGTTGAATCAGAAAGAGCCAACATACTATAACTTCGCTAACAATACCTACTCGTCCATAGATCTCACCATAACATCTCCATCACTTCTACCTCTATTCAAATGGAAAGTCGGTAATAATCCGTATGGAAGCGACCACTTTCCAATAGTTCTGAGCTCACCAGAAATGTATGATTGTCCCCCACAGGTTCCCAAATGGCATATTGACAAAGCCGATTGGGAAGAGTTTCGTAAAGTTACTCGCTTAAATTGGACTGATATGTGTGGTTTAAGCATAGATGCAGCCGTAGATTACTTTATAGCTTTTCTAACGGATGCGGCAACTAAGTGCATCCCACAAACAACTGGACTGCCCGGGAAACGACGTGTCCCGTGGTGGAACACTGAGTGTCGAAATGCACGGAAAAAACAAAACAGAGCATGGAGGTTGCTTAGGGACTCTCCGACGGCCGAGAATCTTGACAGTTTCAAGAACATAAAGTCCCAAGGTAGGAGAACGCGCCGACAGGCCAGAAGGGAAAGTTGGCAGAAGTTTTTATCGGGCATTAATTCATATACACAGGAGGCCAAAGTCTGGAACATGGTTAGCAGGGTAGCAGGCAGACAAGCACATTCACTTCCTCTAGTAAACACACAAGGCGACAGCTTGGAAGACCAGGCGAACTTCCTAGGTGCACACTTCGAACAGGTGTCGAGCTCGTCGCACTATAATGAAGCTTTCCAAAGATACAAAACAAGAATCGAAAAGCAGAAATTAGAGCGCAAGTCCACAAAACACGAAGCATACAATGAACCTTTCTGCATTGCCGAGGTACAAGCATCGCTTAACTGCTGCAATAATTCCGCCCCAGGCTCCGACCGTGTTGTATATGAAATGTTGAAACACCTGCCCTCTGAAACTCAAAAAGCCCTCCTCTCACTGTATAATGCTGTTTGGTCTTCCGGCGAGATCCCCTCGGCCTGGAAGGAAGCCATTATTATTCCGATTTTAAAACAGGGCAAGGACCCATCCTCCGTTACGAGCTACAGGCCCATTGCACTAACAAGCTGCCTGTGTAAACTTTTTGAAAAGATGATAAACCGCCGACTTATACATTTCCTCGAAGCAAACAAATCACTCGACCCATACCAGTGCGGTTTTCGAGAGGGTAGATCTACCTCTGACCACCTTATCCGTATCGAGGCACAAATTCGCGGACGCTTTTGTCCACAAGCAATTCTTTCTTTCGGTGTTCCTCGATATGGAAAAGGCTTACGACACCACATGGCGCTTTGGCATACTGCGAGACCTCTCACACTTAGGTGTCCGAGGAAAGATGCTGACCATAATCGAAAGCTATTTGTCCAATCGCACGTTCCGTGTTCGAGTGGGTAACGTCTTGTCCAGAATATTTGTCCAGGAAACTGGAGTGCCGCAAGGTGGTGTCCTGAGTTGCACACTTTTTATTATAAAAATGAATTCGCTACGTCTGTACATTCCACGGAACATGTTTTATTGCACATATGTGGACGACGTGCAGATCAGTTATAAGTCGTGCAACCTTTCAATGTGTGAGCGGCAGGTCCAGCTGGGCTTGAACAAGGTCTCTAAATGGGCAGACGAGAATGGGTTTACGCTGAATGCACAAAAAGCACTTGCGTCCTATTCTCCAGAAAAAGAGGACTTTCATCCCGATCCAGACATTGACCTACATGGTCAGCGTCTGTTGGTAAAAACAGAGCACAAGTTCCTAGGCCTAATTCTAGACACAAAACTTACGTTCATACCTCACATTAAGTACATCAAAAACAAGTGCATTAAAACCATGAATATTCTAAAAGTGTTGTCACGCACCACGTGGGGTAGTGACAGGAAGTGCCTGATGAACCTTTATAAAAGCCTTGTACGCACGCGCCTAGATTACGGGGCGATAATCTATCACTCTGCGACACCAAGTGCCTTGAAGATGCTTGACCCAGTCCACAATTTGGGCATTCGGCTATCTACGGGTGCCTTTCGCACCAGCCCCGTGGAAAGTCTCTACGTCGAATCGGACGAATGGTCGCTACACCTTCAGAGATCTTACCTATCTTTTGTATACTTCCTTAAAGTGAACGCAAACAACGAACACCCCTCACACACTACAATCAATGAGTTGTCTGCTTCTGAACTTTTTCACAACCGTCCCTCGATGAGACAGCCGTACTCACTTCGTGTGAGGGGACTAGCTGAAGAAATGGGTGTGCCACTTCTCGAACACTGTCTAATGGCTCCCGCTGCCTATCTCCCGCCGTGGCAGTGGCAGCTTATAGATTGCGATGTTTCTTTCGTCGAAGTTACCAAGCATGCGCCACTTGCACATATCCGTACACACTTCCTCGAATTACAATACAAGTACCCACACCCTGAATTCTTTACAGATGCCTCAAAGTCTAACACTTCTGTGTCATACGCAGCCGTTGGTCCATCCTTTTCCGATTCCGGTATTCTGCACCCTGATTCCAGTATCTTCACGGCAGAGGCTTACGCGATACTTGCGGCAGTTAAACACATAAAGCAATTAAAACTACAAAAGGCAGTGATATACACGGATTCATTAAGCGTAGTGAAAGCTTTAAAAACTGTGACAAAACACACAAATCCGGTCCTTGTCTCGCTCTATTCTATTTTATGCACGATCTACTCTCTTAAACAACATGTTGTAGTGTGCTGGGTGCCAGGGCACCGCGAGATACAAGGCAACGTGTTGGCGGATCAGCTAGCAGCATCCGCCCACGAAAACAGTCCCAATACGTCTGTAGCTATCCCTCCACTAGACTTAAAACCATTCCTCAAAAGAAAGATCAGGGCCTTTTGGCAGAGCACATGGGATAGGAACACACAAAATAAACTGCATGTTATCAAGCCGCAACTAGGTATTTGGACACCAGTATCAAAGTCACGCCACACAGAAGTTACACTCTGCAGACTTAGGATTGGCCACACATACTGTACACATTCATACCTTTTGTCCGGAGGCGATCCACCTTTGTGCGACTACTGTGGCGATCCTTTAACCGTACTTCACACCCTAATACAATGCACGGAACTAGACGCTCTCAGGAGAAAGCACTTTTCATCTGCGCACCTGCAGTTCCCACTTCATCCTGCTATGTTCATTGGCAGAGAACCCCTTTTTAAATATCAGTCTCTCTTCGAATTTCTAAAAGATGCCCGTAACTTCAACGTTATTTTTCCAGGCGCACGTAGCGCGGCCTCATGACTGAGGCCGCTGCTGCGGTAACTCTATCAAAGGAAGCACCTGCCTCCCGGCCTTTGGGCTCAAAGGCCTTGAGGAGGCATTCGTGCTGTTTTCCCGCTACTCACTTGTAAATACCATACTCACTCGTCATTCAATCCACACCCATAGATCACATCACTTGTCACTGCCATAATTTTATACTCTATACACCCCTTTTACGCTTATTTATAGCGCGTGATTTTAGGCCTCTATACAGCCATAATACACCCTGTCATCGAAATCATTGGTCATCGCCAACACCACACAAAAGACATGGCGCTCTTTGGCCACCCATGGCCCTTGCGCCACAAATCACCACTAATCATCATCAACAATTGCAAGCACGTGCTGTAGTCATTAGACACGGTGACCGTGTTCACTTGGATGCCAAATTGAGAAAAGGTGGTGCGCTTTGATTTAGGCGCCCATTAAAGAACCTCTCGGAACCTTAAGGGACACGGAGTACTCGGAAGGCGGCGTCCGCCGCAGTTTATTTGATTTGGGTAGAATAAGATAACATAATTTTTGCGCTCCATTATTTAAAATGACTGAGCACGAAAGGGCACTTCCTGTTAACAGCACTATGTGTAATTCATTTCAACTTATGATACAAAGCGCGCAATGATCTCGCTAATAGTTTTTTTTTCATGATTTCCTTACACACGCGTAGCATAACGAAGCACTCAGAGAAAAGACAAGAAGTATGTCTGGTGGTATTTCGGCGAACTTTACATTTGGCATTTATTCGTTCCACCAGAAAGATTTATGCTGCAGCAGTCTGTGTCATTTTCGATGCTACAAGTAATCAATGTGCTGAGGTAGACCTCGAACAGGAACAATGCTTCAGGGTTACGATGTGCCCGTTATGTAAGAACTTTGAGAGTGCGAAAAGATCAAGAACAGTTGACAGACGATTGAGTGGCAGGCTCATAGTCAGCGGTGAAACGAAGACAGTCAGGCGTTACTTCCTAGCGTACCCGGGCTATTTTTATTTTATCCCCCCTACCTCCCCATGACGCAGTGTTTCTGTTTCGTACTGGTCATATGTGTGTTCACTTTCACTACCCTCTTTCTTATTCATGTTTAGAAAAAATAGTTCTGGAATTATAACACAGTGTATACTACAATATAGGAGAGCACTAAGAGGTTCATCGTAAAGATATGGGATAAATGTGTGTGCTCAAAATCAGAGGTAACAGTTTAGAGTAGTAAGCTCTTTACTGCAAGAGTCATGTATGCAGTCGTCCCTACATTGGAGGCTGAAATTTTTAGAAAAAAATCAGGGGACCTTCCTCTATCGAGGAAATGAGGGCGAGCGAAGCCTGGCGTGGGCATGCATGAACTACTGCTTTTCTTTCTTTCTTTCTTTCTTTCTTTCTTTCTTTCTTTCTTCCTTTCTTTCTTTCTCCTTCTTCCTTCTTTCTTTCTTTCTTTCTTTCTTTCTCCTTCTTTCCTTCTTTCTCCTTCTTTCCTTCTTCCTTTCTTTCTCTCTCTCTTTCTTTCCTTCCTTCCTTCTTTCTTTCTCTCTTTCCTTCTTTCTTTATTTCTTTCTTTCTCTCTTTCTTTCCTTCTTTCTCTCTACCTTTCTTTATTTCTCTCTTTCTTTCCTTCTTTCTTTCTTTCGTTCTTTCTTTCTTTCAGTGCTCCCTCCTTGCTCTTTTCCTACCTCCATCATAGAGAAATAAAAATAAGAGAGGACACTCCCATAGAGCCCAGCGGCCCAATCGACCCTAGCGCACCTGGTGGTTGGTGAGAGCAAGTGGCCTGCGCTTCCTGTTTCGGTTTCACTGGCGCGAATTTTGGATTACTCAGCGTAACCCACGTTTGTCTCTTTAATATGAATACTTGCGAGCTAGCTCAGCTCTCTGTTAATTTAAGCTTCTTCCTCCCTTTCTTTCTTTCTTTATTCTTTCTTTCTTTCTTTCTTTCTTCCTTTCTTTCTTTCTTTCTTTCTTCCTTTCTTTCTTTCTTTCTACCTTTCTTTCTTTCTGTGTTTTTTCGTTCCTTTCATCCCTTTTTTTTTCTTTCTATTATCATTGCGCAATTCTCCCATCTAACGAAAGCGTTCAGTTTTATTATAGGTAGCAGCCGTCCCCTAAATGCAGTTTTCGGTATGAATCTGTGTAGTGTCTTTCATGTTTTTTTTTCAGTTCACTTGTGAAGTAATCAAATTCAACGAAATTCCGCAGCTCTCGCCGCTGAACTTGGTTGAATTTCATTACGCCACAATAATTACTGGGAACCGCTTTTTCCATATCTCAAAGCTGCGATGGGTTCTTCGCATGAAGAACGTCAATTCTACTATTTGACATGAGAGTCTAACTCAACTAATTAAAAGTTCATTATTTAACTTTCTTAATTACTATAATTGATGTCTTTAACCATCTTCAGATGCCTACCGCTGCAGATAAAGCAATTGTGAAGGCAGCGATAAATATCGCATTTTCGTAATTTTCGAGGATTTTGGACACCGTTAATGAAACGCCCGGTATATACAGTTGCTAATGCTTGATCCAAGCGCTCCGCTCTTCGTGTTTCATTTGACGTCGATAGTACAGCTTGGTAAAAAGTATGAACAATCGGTCAAAGGGACCAGGAATGGGAGAAAGTGCACTCTTTTCCACCTTTTTTCTGGCCCCTTTGGCGAAATATTGCTATTCTAATAGATTGACAATTATTTCGCACAATGACCGCACCACGCCGCATCAGAAGTAGACCGTTGAGAGTGATTAACACTTTCTTATTGCAACCACATCTTAATACGACTATCCGATGTGAAACATCTACATTTATCTACGTTGTTATGATTACACTAATTCTGTTCAGCGTATTTTCGACGACCCTGAACGAGTCAGAAAACAATGAGTTATCAACGCAGGGATTAAAAATACATTGTATAAAGGAACTCCGAAATATCTGTCAATATTTCATATCGCCGCCGTGCGTCAAAATTTTCCTCGAGCCCCCAACCGTTTTATTGTCTTTAAGTTTTAAGTATTACAACGCGCTTACACATAGCTGCTGAAAACTTGGATCTAATCAAAGTTCTTTATGCCAGTTACGATCCATTAATTTATTTGAATGACATCAGACGTCGTTCGTCATAAGTTTAAAATTCCGAAAAATGGAATCGAACCGACGAAGATGGCTTTGTAACCGTATAAGTGCAACACGCTGTATACATTCATTGCGCTATAATGCAGACACGGAATGCGAAGCCTAAACACTGCAGTCAGTAATCGAAAACCGACCGGCAAACAATTATGAGTGCGACACTTCCATGTAACGGTCAGGAAAAGAAGTCGACGCCGTACAAGCAGATGTACGCATTAATGGCTAGCAGACGACACCAGGAGCAAATACAACTGGACGTGCTCCTGACGGCAAATGTAGTCTAGAAGTACACGTTACTGGGCTAGTCGGCTCATGTCTAAGTACCAGCCACAAAGTATGGCTGTTTCTTGCGCGAGGAAATAACGAGGGAAGGGCCCAGGGGAGCGCAAACTTTCGACTGCTTATTCAAGAGACAGTGCAACCAAATATATAGGCACATATATGCACAGCAAACTAGGCACACAACGAGCGCATACCACCGTAATCACAACCTATGATCTATGAACTTGCGGTCTGCCTGCGAAAGAGACAATGAAGTGTCACTGATACACATGGAACCTCGTGCTATGATATAATATGCCTCCAACAACTCTCGAGCAGTGGTGTCCCCGCGTCTACCCAGAATCTGAATCTTATTCAAGCACGGCTCACACTTATGTGAACTGCAGTGGGTCGGCAAATGTGCCCCATGTTTACCTTTTAGTGAAAGCTCGTGTTTGCGCAGAAAACTTGCGCTCCCCTGGACCCCTTCCACCGTTATTTCCTAGCGCAAGAAACAGCCATACTTTGTGGCTTGTACTTAGTCCTGACGGCAACTCTGCTGTATTTCGTGGAGCGTTTTGTTTGAATATCCCGTGCAAATGGTTTTATGAACTTGACCACTAACGTTTCAATAACTCGAGTAGGATAGACTGGCTGGCAGCGCCGAGCAGCCTTTGAGAAGCGAGCGCGCGCGCGAAGAGCGGCACGCAACTTCTCCTACTGACGTCACGCGCGAGAGGGCGCCACTCAAAGATCTCGGGGAGAATAGTCGACAGTCGTCGACCCTTCATGAAAATCCGAAAGAAGAAGATGTGTATGTGTGTGTTTAGAAAATGGTTGGCGATTTACCGTACATTAAACTCTACTACGGTAGAGAAGTGAGCCATCCGGATGCGTTTAGAACAAATAATTAATGATTCGAGGTGCTATGCGCACCCTACTATGGGACTGGAGTAAGCTGTCCAGGTATGTGTGGGAATATTAGTGTGCTTAGAAAAAATGTTCGACGATTTTGAGTAGTATGTACTCTACTTTTGGAGAGCGGTAACCTATCTCTAAGGCTGTGCTTAGAGGAACATTTCGGTTGTTTTTTTAGAATTAAATCTATGCAGTTGCACTCAACATGAAAGCTGTAGCAAGTGCGGAGCCGTGATTCGCCTGCACTTCAACGACGAACTAAACGAACGTGTATTGGGGAGGCTAGTTGTTAAGACAATATTATGTGAAAAACTGCGCTTGGGATGAGACACCACAGTAAAGGTAGAAAGGACGAACGCAACTTCAGCGACGCTCGCGTTCACTGTCAAGCTCGCGCTGTCGTTCCAAACATGCAGCCTGCTCGGCCTCCATGGCGAGAAAGAAAACCTTCATTTGCGATGCAGTGGCATCCTCCCCTCCTCCTTTCCCTCCTCCACACCCTCACTCCTTTTCCTAATAATAATAATAATAATATCTGGGGTTTAACGTCCCAAAACCACCATATGATTATGAGAGACGCCGTAGTGGAGGGCTCCGGAAATTTCGACCACCTGGGGTTCTTTAACGTGCACCTAAATCTAAGTACACGGGCCTCAAACATTTTCGCCTCCACCGAAAATGCAGCCGCCGCGGCCGGGATTCGATCCCGCGACCTTCGGGTCCGCAGTCGAGTGCCATAACCACTAGACTACCGTGGCGGGGCATTTTTTTTTCCTACTTATTGCTATATTTTACTACACATGCATATGCTGCACTATGCTCGCTATGCTATACTCTGCCTTCTCCCATTGTCATTGCCATCCTCCTCATCCTCACATCACTCCTCACCTTCACTTCCCTTTCCCGCCCCCTTGCTACACATGACTATGCATAGGTGGCTATGTAACATAGTTTTGCCTGCGTGACGCCATACATAGCTATGCTATGCTCACGGTATAAGAATATTCAGGTGTTGACACTGCGCGCGCCTAAGCGGCCAGAAAATGTTCGGTCGTCGGTCCGTTGAGCGGTGCGCCATCTAATGGCTTGAGGCGGAGAGCGCCCGCGAGTAGCCGAATCACGGTGGTGCTGCGTCATCGTCGCTGCGCTCGCCGTGCCCTCTCCTGTTCCTCTCTCAATTTCGCCCCTCGACGCCGCTTGGCGGATGCACATTATCCAGCAAAATGGCACAGAAAAATGCACGTTATCAGCAGCATGCGCGTTGCTATGGAGACGACTGTCCCGCTTTTCGTAGCGCCCTCCAAGACGGCGCCGATGAAACTGCAAGCCATCTGATAAGAACCCGAACATTATCTGGACGCACGTGGATTGCGGTTTCCCATGCGTTGGGGGAAGAGTGTCATCACCTGAGTATATTCTTACACCGTGGCTATGCTTTACCCTCTCCTCCTTTCCCTTCTCCTCACCCTACATTCTTTCTCGCACCCTGACTGCACCATACTACACGGCTATGCTAGGCATGGGTTTGCCTGCATGACGCTATACCTGGCTATGCTGTCTTACCCTCTCCATTCCCCATTTCCCACCTACTCACCCACGCTTCCCTTTGCCATCTCATTGCTATAGACGGCTATGCTGTGCATAGTTTTGCACGCGACGCCACACATAGCTATGTTATGTTTTACCCTCTCCCTTCCTCGTTCCCTCCTCCTGAGCCAAGCTTCTCAATCCCGCGCCCTCACTACACGATACTATACATGTCTATGCTATGCATCGTTTTGCCTGCGTGACACCATATATGGCTATACTATGCTTTACCCTCTCCCTTCCTCCTTTCTATCCTCAGGCTCACGTCACTCCTCCTTACCGTCACTTCCCTTTCCCACCGTCTTGCTATACATATGGCTATGCTATACATTCTTTTGACTGCTTGACACCAAAAGGCGACATGAGATCACAGCATACGATGACAGCATATTTCCTTCCACCCCTCCCTTCCCTCCTTCTCATCTTCATCTCGCCCTCACATCGTTCCTTCTCAGGCTCACTAGCCTTTCCGCTCTCTTCCTATAGATGGCTACGATATACGTAGTTTTGCCTGCTATACGCAAGCGATATGCGATGACGACGAGAACATACGATGACATCATACGACAGCCGGGTCCCTGAAGTGCTATGCACTCAAAAGGTGAACAATTTAGAGTTCTCTTTATACTCTACTATGGGAGATTATGCCGTTCGGTAACAGGATTTTGATATGTTGTGCTCCATTTTACAAGCACTACAAAGGGAACTTTATTGAATGCTGATAGCAACGCTTCTTGTGAGTACAACAATACCGGGCAACAAGAGAATCGCGTTAACAACACGTACAAACAGGAAGGCACATGTATAACTAACTATACCACTCAGAAACTAACATGGCTGACAAAGCACTCAAGCGAGAACATCGGTGCATCCCATACAAGGGGAAGTGTTATTGTACATGTAACTGTACATAAACCAACAGCATAAAGAAAAGAAGTAAACAGTACATACATTACACAGATGAACACTAAGACAATGGTTTAGCTCTGTATTTTAGAATGCGCAAGAAAGCACGAAGAAGAAAGAATTGATTGATCTTAAAAGCAAGCGAGCGCTGGCGTATACACACGACCGACCTAACAATAAACGCTCCCTATGGCTTACGCAAGTATTGCCTTTCTTGACCTTCAGGTTTAGGTATTGAATACTATTACTGTTGTCGACGAGACGTGGCTTACATACCTCGATAACGCCAGACCCACATACATTTAAATCAATTTCAAGCATTCGAACGCGACCCTGTTTACGGGACCACTTCTGTGAATGCATACAAAGTTGTCATCACTGCCGCGAGTGCGATCACAAGATCCTTCCTGTAATTGTCAGTTCTTATGGTTGAGAAATGAATATGCTTTGGTTTCATTGCGTACAATATATAGTGCCACCTCGCTCTAATAAACCGGCCGCTAGGACATCGCAGAACTACTGCATGAAGCACGGTGGCAAAATATTTATTCGTGAAAAAATATGTACTCTCATGACGCTCTCTCAAACTTTGCTAGCTTGTAACAGCGGAGCTACTTAAGCTCGGCGCTGGATCGTTCGCAGAAACTCACGTTGCCTAGCAACCGCTTCGCACAGCTGCACTTGGCTTTTTAGGTGCGAAGCAGCTTTTGCGCTGGGCTTTGTCCGTAGTTCCATTGGCGACCGTACGCTTTCTAAAACCTATCATAGCCATTTGTGACATATTGAGCCCGGGCTCGCGCCAAGGAGAAGTCTTCTTCGTCTTGTTATTCGACCGCCTTGATGATTATACGGGCAGAGCGCGCGCTCGCGCCAAAGAGAAGTCTTCTTCGTCTTGTTCTTCGACTGCCTTGATGATGATACGTGCAGAGCACATTAGGGGCCCGGGCTGCCGTATGCTGTCCTAGCTTGGCGTAACGCAGACAAAACCACGTGTGCTGGCACGCGCTAGCGCGTTCGGGCCCGTGTAAGGGGCTGGGAAAGACGCTGTGGCCTCTCCCCGTTACACTCTCTCAGCAATCACGTGATGGCGTCGGGAAACGAGATTCTACAGACGCGCGATGAACTGGCGTGGCATGCTCCAACAAGAGTTCGGGACGAGTAACAGCAACAGCAACTACAGTGAATTCATAGTGTGCTCCACATGCAAGGAAGCGTTAACATCGGGCAAGGTGCCCGTGATGAACGGAACCTTATGTCGACCCATGCGCTCCTTCGCGTCCCCACATGGTTCTCTTTAGTGGAAGATGGTGAATTTTTGTTTCAATTTCAGAAATGCTTTCAGAAATGCCTTTATTTTCCAACAAAATATTTGGGAGTACTTCAGACGAAAAGCTGCAAAATACAAAGCATTGCTAGCAATACAACGCATTGAAACGCACTGCAACGCATTGCAACGCATTGCATTGCTAGGCGGCGCACTCGGCGAAGCCGAGTGCGCCGCCTAGCAATGCGTTGGAGAAGAGAAGTGAGCAGAATGAAAAAAAATTCGGCAAACCCCACGTACCGTGGGAATCAATGTTATGCGAAGCATGTGCAGGATGGCGACTGTGGCGTAATTTTTCAAATTGAGCGAAACGTGAAGGAATGACGCTAGAGAAATGTGGAAGTGCTATAAACACACTCATTTGCTGAAGAGTCGCATATGTATTATATAACCAGTTGTTTACAGTTGCGTAACGGTGCCAACAGCAGCATTGGCGCTAGACACCAGACGCGGTAAGCTGATATGTAGTGCTTATATTCTTCAATACTGGATAGCGCGAACATTTCTTGGTGAGGCAGGATTCGGACCAGGGTAACCACGGTCCGACGACGAGCGTCGGAGCCACTCGGCTTCTCAGGCCCTTTTTTCTTTCAGATTATTTATTACGATGTGCAATTTAAGTTGTCACAAACATTATGACGCAGTGTTGCATTCACACAACGACAATAATCATACAAGCACTACTAGAAAATCATTCAAAGGCTAACATACATGCACTTGAATGAATGAATGAATGAATGAATGAATGAATGAATGAACAAATTTATTTCTGGAAAACATACAGAAAAACGAAGCGAAGCTAAAGGCCATTCAGCCTGACGTGGCTTCGCTACGTGAAGTGTACAACATTTAAACGTCCAGCAAACAGTGCGACATGATATAGCAATTGTCAACATGTATGGAGCAGCAAAAAATAACTAGAACACATTTGCATGAAAATTTGCAACATAAGCTACATAGGCATATGAAATTCAGACATCGTGGCTGTTTTCAATATACATAAAAAAGAAGATACAAAAGGCACATAAAGGCAATGCTATATACATACACGCATTTATGCATACGCACACCGTCTACATACATACACACACTATATATACATACATATATATACATCTACATAGGTACATAAAAGTGAAAAACAGGTTGGAGGAATCTGGCCTGTCATTCATAGGAGACATAATAATTTACAGAAATTCATTCACAAGTAGATCCTTGAGGTGACGTTTGAACTGAGTTAATGACATGTTGAAGTTTAATTGCTCACCAAAGCGATTTAGCAACAGTGGTGCTCGATATGTAATTAGGGCTCTACCATACCCAGTCCTGGTAGCAGGAACGTGAATTCGTTGCCTATGCAGTGAGTATTTGTTTGTGATCTCGTGTACTGTCATATTGTGAAGCTTGTTTTTATATACGTAAAGTAATAATTTGTATTCGTAGATCTGCCTTGCTTTGAGTATGCCGTGTTTTATAAATAGTGGACTGCTAGACATCTCCCTTGGGTTGCCATAATAATCTTCAAATAGACGGAGCACTTTTTTCTGTAAAACTTCTAATTTATTTAAGTTATTCTCACTTGTAGTGCCCCATACCAGGATGCTATAATTCAAACGCGAGTAAAAAAGAGCGTAGTATATCTTTTTCTAAGCCAAAGCGGTATAAGTGGGTTTAGTTTGAATATGCACCCAACAGTCTTGCTTAGTTCGGCTGCGAGACTATCGACATGGGTATTCCAGGACAAATTTTCTTGGAACCACACTCCGAGAAACTTTTGTGATTTAACCTGCTCCAGCCTCTGGTTTTTGAACAAGATGTTGATGCCGTCCTTGTAAGGCTTATTGATGGGCTGGAATATGATGTACTTGCTCTTAGATATATTAAGCATGAGCTTATTTTGATGAAGCCAAGTTTCCAATTGGACTAAATAGTTATTTGCCTCAGCTTCAAGGTGCATGAGTGATCTACCTGTAAAAAATGTGTTAGTATCATCCGCGAAGATAATTAATTTTGGGGAACGTGGAATGTCGCACAGATCATTAATATAAGTTATAAATAGTAATGGTCCTAGGATTGAACCCTGCGGAACACCATTTTTTACAGTTTTCACTGGAGAAACAATGTTACCTATCTTTACGTACTGTTTTCTTTCGGAGAGATAACTTTTAATTAGTTTAGCTGCCACGCCCCTTACACCATAATCATGCAACTTGGATATTAGAATGTCATGTTTTACTGTATCAAAAGCCTTCTTCAAATCAATGAAAAGACCTACGGTGTACGATCTGTCTTCCATGTTCTTTAGTATCTCATCTTTGGTATGTAATAACGCCAATTCTGTAGACCTACATTTTTGGAACCCATACTCTGATTGATTGATTATCTGGTGCTTTGAGAAAAAACGCTCAGTCTGGTGTGTATGACTCCTTCAAAAATTTTAGACAGTACCGGTAAAACAGATATCGGACGGTAGTTCGATAGTACATTCTTAGCCCCTCCTTTGTGGATAGGGCAAACGCGGGCTACCTATAGATCTGAAGGAAAAATGCCGGTTTCTAACATTGTGTTCATGATATATGAAAGAGGGTGAGAAATTAGTGATGCTACATACTTTATAGGGCTGGCTCTTATTTCGTCAACACCTGCAACAACATTGTGTCGTATTTTACTAATTAATCTTTCAACTTCACAAGGAGTGACAGGGGTAAGAAAGAGTGAGTGTGGTAGACGCTTTCTATCTGCTACAGGCGGATCTGTTACACCACAATATGTATCTATGTATTCGCCAGCGTTAACAAAATATCATTCATGGCTGATAGCGCTTCGACATCTGTCTTATTGTCTGCAAAAGCAGGGTATAAACCACCACCTTTTTTATTACGCTCGGTTAAATTATTACTTCATTCCAGATTTTTCTGGGATTATCATAAATTCTTTTCAAATGTATATTGGTAATAAGATATCCTGGCTCGCTTGATGTCAGCATTTAGCTTGTTTCGGTACTTTTATACTCTTCAAGAAGTGATAAATCGCGAGATTTAACAAAAGCGTGGTACATCTTGTTTTTTTTTCTTGTATTCTGTCATATAATGCGTTGTTAATCCATGGCTTGCGTATCTTCTTTTTGGAAGGCATTTTCGTTATAGGAAAGGCGCGGTCATATATGTTTTTCAGCTTTTTAAGAAAAAGATTAAAAGCCCAATTTGTATCCCTTTCTGCGTATACTATGTCCCAATTCGTCGAGGCAACTTCAGCTCGGAAACGGTCTAATGCAATATTGTTTATTCTGCGGTACTGTTCCGTGACCTGCTCTTTATTAATTGCGAAGCATTTCTTAGCGAACCTCAGGCACTTTGGGCGTTTCTATCTACGCATCTATCTATCTATCTATCTATCTATCTATCTATCTATCTATCTATCTATCTATCTATCTATCTATCTATCTATCTATCTATCTATCTATCTATCTATCTATCTATCTATCTATCTATCTATCTATCTATCTATCTATATATCTATATATCTATATATCTATCTATCTATCTATCTATCTATCTATCTACTATCTATCTATCTATCTATCTATCTATCTAGCCGCCTACGTCTGGGCGCTCTCCTGGTTGTCTCCATAACTTCTAATGTACCAAAACTGGCATAGCAGGGGATCAGTGTATGACAAACACGATTCATTGGTGATGGCATGAATAACGCAAAATACCTGTCGCGTACGTCATGAAACCCTTTCTCTCAGTCACGTGTGGTACATACTCGCATAATAGAGTTTATGTTATGCGGGTATGTGCCACAGGTGATACAAAGTCTCAACCAACACAGTAAACGCGAGCACACACATTGACACGAAAGGAAAGTGACAATAATATTTCTTGGTGTTTATGTCCCAAAAGTACAATTTAATTATGACCTCGGGAAATTTTGACCATCTGGTATTCTTTACCGTGCACCGAGATCGCACAGTACACGAGCACCTAGCATTTTGCATCTATCGAAATGCGACCGCCGCGGCCGGGATCAAACCCGCGACCTTCGGGTCAGCAGCCGAGCGCTGTAACCGCTACACCACCGTGGCGGACACAAGGAAAGTGAGGAAGCTGAAGACCGAACACACCTGAAAGACGCTCAACTATCATTCACTCATTCACGTGGTCCGCAACGTGGAGCTCGTCGATTACGCAAAAACCGAGGTCAATGCTTCCTACAATAAATCCTCCGAGCGAACAAGGCCTCTCATCATTACCGGTGATTTCAACATTCATTTATCAAGACCCAACAACGCCTGATCCTTATACTGCGTGAAAGACGGCTTGAATGTAGACAGGGCATCAAAATACCTCGATGCCACGTGCAGGACAGGATGCGTCATATATCATTTCATCGTAAGAGGCATCCAGGATTACCACCAGCTGTGCTATATCTTGCACTTCACTACACATAGACCCCTCGTAGCCGCGATCACGAACGGATTCGATTAACAGGTCCGGCTTAGCTGCTGGTGCTCACTGATCACGGTGATGATGACCTTGTTCAAGAACTGTCAAGGACCCCTTCTACACATACACACGGGTTAGTGAAATGCGCGTGCATTCTGCGTCATAAAGGACAAGTATAAGCATAACAACTGTAACGCAACTGTCATAACTGCATCTGTGACTGTAACGTACGTGCTGCGCGCCTGCGCGTGCCACACGGCTGTGTGTATATGCAGGGGATCTTTCCTGAATGAAGCTTAGTTGCGAGTAACGCCTGTCCTGTGCATTTGTGTTTCTTCTTTATGCTGTTCGGATTCGCGCTATCCAGTATTGAACAATATAAGCACTACATATCGGCTTACCTCGTCTGGTGTTGGTAACACCCATCTTGCTGTTGGCATCGTCACGCAACTGTAAACTGGTTATATAATACATATGCGACTCTTCAGCATACATGTGTTTATACCACTTCCACAATTCTCTAGCGTCATTCCATGAACTTTCGCTCAACATGAAAAATTACACCATCTCCCGCTAAAGGGGACCATGAGGCGATGCAAAGCCGGAGCACTTGCACGATCGCGTTCCGTTGGCGTTCATTGGGCATGCTACCGACCTCGCGTCGTGGAACGCGAAGAGGGACGCTACACGCGTCGTATCTTCCATCTAGCCTGGCCGTTAATTCTCACAGGGCGAGCGGGGAACGCGGTCGACAGGCGGGCGAGAGGGGGCAGCGTAGGAGAGGAGAGAGAAGGGGAGGGGAGGCGCATGCGCTCGAGCTCATCGCGGCGTCGCGCAGGAGAGAATTTCGGCATGTCTAGGCCGCGTTTGAGAGGAAGAGTGGAAAGGGGACAGGGAGAGGGAATGTGGAGAGGGGACAGGGAGAGGGAATGTGGAGAGGGGAAGGGGAGAGGTGAAGGGGAGAGCGGGAGTGGAGAGGAGGTGTGTGGAGAGGGTATGCGCATGCGCAGGAAGGGCGGTCACGCCGCACACCACCACCACCACCACCACCACCGGATTGAGCTCCGCCTTAAGATACTTCGCATCTAAAATTACGCCACAGTCACCATCCCGCGCATGCTTCGCATAACATCGATTCCCACGGTACGTGGCATCTGCCGAATTTTTTTGTTTTGAGGATACTGATAAGAGAGAAAAAATGGGCAGGTGATCACTTACATCGTATGACAGCAACCCCGAAATACATTTCCTGTTTGAAAGATTTGTGATACTGACATCAAGTAGCGTCGAAGACTTTTCCGATATGCGGCTAGGCTTTGTTATCGTGTTCGCGCATACGTACGAAATTAGAATTGACTGGAGTTGTTTAGAGCTGGGAGAATCACCTAACATGTTAATGTTGATGTCACCGATAAATAAAAAAGGCAGGCACATTGAGTTTAGCTTTTGTAAGAGAGTATCGAAATAGTCAAAGAATTCTTGCTGTTTACCCGTTGGTGGCGGATAAATCACGACAACAGTTACATTCATAACCTTGACGACAAGGCATTCAATGAACGGTGAAATGTGCGAAAGCTCATCAATTATTTCATGCTTGAGTTGCTCTATGACGTATAATGCGATGCCACCGCCACGACCGGAAGAACGTACCAAGCCACTGTAAGTATAACCCACAAATCTTGGCGGGACATTATTTGGTGTTAACCAAGTTTCTGAAAATGTTAGAAGGTCAAACTTTATTGCGAAAGAATCGAGAAACACGTCAAGATTTTCTTTTTTGTTCCTGATACTTCGAGCGTTTAAATGGAGGACATTGAAAGTATGTGAGCTTTGATTAACCAGTTTGTTAAACCCGCTGATGTCGTAGTGCTCGCTACTGTCAGGATCCATTATGAAGTCTAGTCAGTACAAAATAAGACCTGATTAGATAGGCTACATTGTCATTTTTGCTACATTCGCAGGCTCAACAATTCTGAGAATCTCAGACGTCTCCGTTTTGCGCGCAAAGATCTTGCCACCGTTTGTCCACACAAACTTCCAGTTTGTCTCTCGCTTCTTAGCAATTGCTGAACCGAGCAGCTGTCTTGAATGTTTGGTCAAGCTCTCATTCTCGTATATGGGCTGATTTGACTGGAAACCCATATCTTTGGCAGATGGCCTTTGCTTCCTTGCTTTGGTTAAGATAGCGTTTCTTTTCTCACGTCGGACGAAACGAACGATTACACTCCTGCCTCCAGATCTGCCAACAGGTATTCTATGACACGTGTCTATGTCAGATTGCAGGATTTGCTCCCCAATGGCATCGCCAAGCTTCTTTACAATTTCAAATGGATCTTCATCACTGGGGGCACCTTTGATTTCCAAGTTATTCACGCGGGTATATTGCTCCAGCTCATCAACCTTACGTTGAAGTTTCTTGTTTTGTGTTTCAAGTTGATCGTTTGTTTGTCTGGCATGTTTCAGCTCATCACGAAGCAACTTAATTTCATCTGACAGTTGCTTAACGTTGTCACAGACGTCACTACAAAATTTTACACTCTCGCGTATGTCTCTAAGTTCGGCTCGCATTTCACGGCGGAAATCATCGAAAGCTTTCGTTATTTCCTTGTCATGATGAAAGCAGTCAACTTCACACAAATAACACAGACCTACAGCTTGGCAGCAGTGCAGGCGTCTACCGAGCGTAAAATCCGTAACGGGCGGTTTTTGCTCACCTGCGTAAATGAAGAGATATAAGTGCTGCGAAGACCATAGGCACCGCTGCCAAAGTGAGGGGGCCGACACAAGAAAGCCCGCTTTTGTAGTTTTTCTGGATGACGTCGCTGCCGAGTCCTCGCGCAGGCGCAGAGCTTCAGCAGCGGATCTTAATCCAAGCACAGCCGAAATATCGTAGTGTCCCGTGTGCACCACGTTGATAGCTGAGGGTAGGCGTGTCTTTTTCGGCCAGGGTGAAGTCCGATGCCGGTTTCAGTGGACAGCGTCGCCTAGTTGCTCTGCGTAAATGAAGAGATATAAGTGCTGCGAAGACCACAGGCACCGCTGCCAAACTCCAGTCAGGCTGGCAGAACAAGGATTTATGAGAACCATGTGGTTGCATTGCTATGAGTGAGAGAACGGGAAAGAGACAAAGGGAAAGAGAAAAAAAAAGAAACAGAGAGATAGAGATACGAAGAAACATAAAGAGAGAGAAAGAAAGCATAGCATGGCGAAGTATAAAGTGTAGCAAGAAGGCGGGAAAGGAAAGTGAGGTTGAGAATTAGGGAGAGGAAGAGGGGAGAGGGTAAAGCCTAGCATAACCGTGTATACTACAGTAGAGCAAAGGAGTGTGAAAGGGAAGTGATGGGGAGGGGGAGGGAAACGCCATCAGCTCCACTGTTTCTACAGTCCTAGCGCCAGTAGTGATTAGCTGCCCTAACTTTTAATATTAAATTGTCGATAATAAAAAAAATTTACATAATCTATCTTTGCATAAGAACTTTGGAAACTGCGCTTGCGCCCATGCAGAGGCTCTGTTCAGGCGTTCTACTGTAAGACATCGGAAACTTTTGTGTTCGCCTGTGAGCTATATTTTTCGAAGAGCAAACAAATAATTTTACTTTGTGGAATTGTACGTCGTGAAAACTTGTATATGTGTAAAGCGTATCACTTCATGACTAATAATGTGCGTTCCTACCTTTATGACTGTACTTTGCTAGGGCAGCTACTAGACACGTAAACTATTGGTCCAAGTATTTCGTTCGCATCTTCTGTAGGTATGTCTCAATAAAGCACATTTTGACTTGATTTGCTATGAAAGAAAAAGCCAAAATTTCACGCTGTTCTTAAAATGAACTCGGGCTATGCCTCACTAATATACGTCTTTGTATGGTTTTCAGAAAAGTGTACTTTTCTACAAACACACAGAAGGGCCAAATACGTTTGACACTATTCTTGAAATAAATTGAGTTGAGGAAGCAGAGAAAGTATGACATATGCATCCAAACATTATCGATGCTACAAGCGTTACTGATCTGTTTCTCTCAGGGACGATTAGTTTGTTAATGACACATGCTATGAGAAAAAGGCGTAGCACTCATTTTAGTCAGCTCACCCTCAAAACACTTGAAAAATTAAGCGCCATGAAGGATCATTTAGTTGCTTTGGCGTTAGGAAAACTGCAATCCACGGGGGCAAATCAACCGAACGCTCAACCAGCAGCGCATTCTTTCCGGAATGGAGCCCAGCGAAATTCAGTGATTAAGCCCACTCGTAAAAGGCCGCTCTGCATTTGAGGTATGACATGTCGAGCGCACGGGCTGAGACCGCGAGAGCGTTGTCCTGCGAATGGTGGTGGTAGGAACAAAGGCGACTGCAGTTCTCAGGCAGTAAGCCAGTGACTTGTCGACGCGCTTAGTTGGAGCCGTTTGCATTGCCTGCTACACCCATTTACCCTTTCAAATTTACACTTCGCTATGAAGCATCTTTACTGCGTTAGGTTCGTTTTCAAGCACGCGTACATAAAGAGGATGCGAATAAATTTTATTGCTGCCTGTAGGAAGATTGAAGCGTACCTCAGGATTTAAAAAACCGGTCCAATATACGTTTTCAGCCACTCACTAGAGAAGAAGATAAGTGGAGAGAAAGAAAAGAAATGAAAAAAAAAAACAAAAACAAAATAAAGGTTCATGGCGAGGCATGATACTTCCGATTAAATTCTTCTCACCTGCTCAATTTTTAAACTGTGTCGTAGACTACAAGGTTTTGTCTCCTCGAATGTGATCTGCACGTAGCTGGCCAAGGGGATAAAAGGCGTAAATCTTAACGGAGCACAAGAGTAAAACGGCGACAGACACGCTGAACTGAAACTTATTGTGCGAATGCAAGATATCGTACGGATTTCAAGGTAAATATATTTGACAGAAAGGGGTTTAGCCCAGTAAAACACCAAATGCAAAAGATGACTCTCCAGCCAAGGGTTCTTCTACAGAAAAATTGGTCCAACGTTTCGAGGCCAATTAGGTCTCTTCTGCATGAACGACAGTCACGAGAAACACAAGGCATAACACTGTAGACGTCCGGCAATTGGTTGCGTGATGATATTGCGTATTCACAAGTAAAAAGAAACAAAGGTACGCATACAATAAGAACTCGTGTATTTAAGCAAAACCGTTGCGAGGCGAACGAGGCAGCAGCGACGAGGAGACTTCCGTAACTTCCGCTCGGCCGCTGTACGGAGAGGATCGGCCGAGGTCAGGAATGCGCTGGCTGTAACTGGAGCTCACAGGCCGCACTCGGCGCCCGCTCAGTAAACACTACACGATGCGAACGTGGACTCCGAGCCCTGGGCACGCTCGCTCGGCGCTTTTGCTGTAACACAAAAGCGCTTCTTACCACATCAGTCAGTTTAGCCTTTTTAACCAACAGACACAATGACTTCCCCAAGTGCCGAGCGCAGATCAAAAGTTCGCCATCGTTCTGCTATTTCTGCTTTCGCCGCATTACGTGTACAGTACTTTCGACCGTCCCAGCTGACGTGTGTGGTGTCGTTTCCGCCGGTTCGTTTTAGCCGGTGCGCCTCAAGCGTACAATACTCATGGATTGAAGCGCGAATACTTTGAATTTTCTAATGCACGTACTTTTTAGGGGTGAAGCTCCTTAGAGCATCACCTGGTCGGTCGTCGCTCCATCCGGCGTTCACCCGCCGTCGTGTCTCCCGTATCATTCAATAGATGGCGCTGTCCCATAGAGATGCATGCAAACTGCAGGTGGGGGACGGCATACTGGATGGCGCTGTTCCATAGAGATGTGTGCAATATGGCGGTTGGGTGAATGCACGCTAGATGGCGTTATAGGTGCTGCTCTCAGATTCGCTGCTGCGCCCGTTATCTCTCCTTCTCCTTGATCGTCGCCGTACGTGGAGGAGTGCGCTTGCCGGATCGTGCTGCTTGGCGGACCATGAACGACGAGGAGCGCCGGGTGCGGAAGGCCGCTGCGTCTCGTGCTCGTCGACAGAATACCGAGGTGCGAGCTCAAGAAGCTGTCGCCAAGCGAGCGCGGCGCCAGGCGGATCTCGAGGCGGTGCGCGCCCGCGAAGCCACCGCCAAGTGCGCGCGGCGCCAGGTGGATCCCGTGACCGTGCGCGCCAAAGACGCCGCTGCGAAACGGGCTCAACGAGAAGCGGATCCCGAGACCATGATTGCTTCAGGAGCTTCGCCCGAACTCTTCATCATTCACCCGTGGATATGCTGTAATTTTTTTTCCAGCGTTTACAATTCGTGTCCTTTAGCAGAGTGTGACGTTGGGCGAGTTGGTGCATAGCTTAATATTCTATCCTGTCTTCAGCGGGAGGGGGAAGTTGGGGGGTTCAACCCCCTCCGAAAATTTTCAATTTTGCTTGCATATATATACACGAACACATACAAACGCACGCACGAACATACATAAAGCATGGTTGAACCCCCCTCCCTCGGAAAATATTTCCGGTTACGCCCCTGCCTGTCCTCTCTTGTTTTCTTGCTTTTATTTTATCAAGTTCGTGTCCTATCGGCGTAATTTCCAGTCTAACAGATACATCAGCGGCAACCTTAACTTTAGCGGCCAGATTTGCATCGACATGACGCGGCTATAACGTGCAATTCATGTCGCGGTTCAATTCGTAAGTACTATACACATGAACTTGGAATCAACCCGCTCGGAAGCAATTATATTGAGGATTTCTAGAGATGTTTATACACCACGATTATATGTGCAACTTCCTTGCGTGATGGCGTTCAGAGTCAGTGAGACGTACACCTGGCCACAAAAGTTTATGGAACGTGGGCTCCACTGCAAATGCGAACTTCTGCTCTGTTAGTGCACGGCGCTTCTAACCTAGCAGGTAGCTGCGTAGATCGCAAGAACTTCCAGAGCCTGGAACATCTGTTTGGAGTTTGTGTTCTCTGACAAAGCGGGAATATAGCTTTGTTGGAAATTTCGCGTTCCGCAAAATTTTCGATGGGGAGGGGGAGGGGGTACGTCGTTCAAGCACGATGGTTTCTGCGACATCGGAACATTGTGGCAAGTAGGGCCATCGATAAGGAGTGTCAATTAATAACAATATCATCAATCGGGACCGCTAATTGGAACATTCCCTCTTGAAAGCAGCGTACTCGTGTTCAAAACGCGCTTTCACTAATTACCAGAAAACTAGTGGAGAAGTACCAATTCATTCATTTCTTGAAGGCAGTGTCCCATGAATATGATTAGCAACAGTGCTGTATGCACCAAAACACTTAGGGTCTGCAGTAGTACGGCGGGTTATTTCTCTGTATCAAGGTTATTTCTGCGTATCATCCAATCAGACCCACCCCCCTCGTTTTCCTCCTTAAGACCAAATGAAAAAAAAAGCGGTGAAGTTCTCCACAGCTCATACAACTGCACTCAATGTGTCGTTTTTAGGGGCGAAGCTCCTCTTAGTCTAACCTTGTCACGCGTCCGGCGTAAGGCGTAACCGGCAGTATCTCCCGAACAGTATCTCCCATCACCGATTCTTTGCAAACTGCCCACTACTTCGTCTTTGCAAACATTCCACTACGACCCATCAGCGATCCATCACTTCACCGACCATAAAGCCGTTATAATGAAGGGGGAACGGAAGCCACGTCCAGCTACCACTTACGAATAATATTATTTCTTGTATGAATATATACAGTGTTTGTCACGTCTTTGATGATGTACTGGGCTATCGCTTTGATTACTGCTGGGCGAAACCACTGAAGATTTCATGGTGTAACCATGATTGCTTCAGCAGCTTCGTCCAAGCTCTTCATCATTCACCCGTGGATATGCCGTGAATTTTTGTTTTATTGCGATAGCAATTATATGGACAGTCTCGGCTGGATTTTGCCGTCGCCGTCGCCGTCGCCGCCGTCATGCACCGTATATGTATAAGTATGTATATATATATAAAGGCCCCAAAGAAAAATAACTCAGAAAAATGCTTCCGAAGCGCGGAATCGAACCAGGGACCTCTTGTTCCGCAGCGAGCGGCGCTATCCACTACGCCACGAAACGCAGATCCTCCACGTAGCTAACGGCGAGCGTTATATACACACCATTTAGCGCTGGACGGACTCAGAGACAGCAGGCGATAATAAGCGTTTCTTCATTACCAGCGAGGTGGCGCTAGGAGCCCGACGAGCGCATTTAAAAGTCGTCGGCGAGCTCGCTCGCTTCTTATATTTGCGCATGGGAGAAGCTTGCCCTTCTGCTGTCTGCTCGCGCGGTTTTCTCGTGGCGAGGGGTAGAGGAATGTTTCACGCTTTCACCGTGATGTCCGCGCTCATGTTACGGCGCGTACGAATGTCACTCGAGCTCAGGGACGCCGCCAAACGAACAAACAGAAGATGAGCGCGAACTATCAAGTGTCACAGCTCGACACTTGAAGCACGCTAGTTTCCTTCGCTGCTTCGGCCGCCTTTGCAACAGAAGCGCTGTTCAAACTGAGAGTATCCATTGGCGAGCCTCACTTCGTATAGCATTAGTTCCTTGCTATCGCATTCATTGCTTCGCCCTTGCGGCGAAACTGTGACTTTTTATCAGAAACAGCCAAGTGTATTTAAACTGAAACTGACAAAAACGCAGTTTTTCGCTACTGACAATATGGTAATGCCTGCTCCAGCAATATATTTGGCAGTGTCCTCATGTCATCAAGATACCTCAAATCTATATTGCGGCGAAAATATATATAGCCCACCATCGTGGGTATTCGGGAGTAAAACTTGGATTTGGCTCTTGTAGATTGGAACATGTCAATTGGGCTTCAATTAGCTCGCAAAGGAAGTATAAATCACAGCGAATAAACGATATAGCAACATTTTGCGATAAAATTAACACCATCCTTGAGATTCCGTCCGGGCCTTCTTTTATTGCGTGGCTTCAATGGCAATGCCTAGAATTGTAAAGCGAGTGGCCCTTCAAGGCAAACGGCGCACCATTCCGCACTGTCGGACACGCTATCTTGTCCTTCGCATCAACACAAGGTCTTCAAACAAAATTATGGCAGCTTGGCACTGGTGGCGCCAAGCCTGAAGGAAGAGCGGAGCTGGGGTGGCCTTTCTTGTTTCTCTTTATTTTTTTCCTCGGTTCTCCTCTTTCTTGCTGTTTCTGTTTTTTGTATCTGTTTTTTTGTACCTATTGCTTTCTATTTCTTTCTCTCTCTCTCTATCTATTCCTTTATCTTTCTTACTTTTTCTATCTTTATTTTTTTCTTACTTTTCTTTCTCTCTCTTTCGGCTTCATTCTCTCTCTTTCTTTGTTTCTCTCTTTCTTTCTCTTGCTGTCTTGCTGACTGATTTTTTCCTGTCTTTTTCGTGTCTGTTTTGTTCATATCTTTTTCTCTTTTTCTATGTCTTTCTCTGTATACGTGAGTACTACCCTATTGCAAAAACCAGCGCCGTTCCAGCACCCCCAGCGTTATACCAGTACGTTTTCTGGCACTGGATCGCACTGGGAACACTGGCATACGCTCGGATTCACTGGGACTCTGGTGAACGCACTGGGAAAGAGCTGGGTCGCACTGGTGGGGCACTGGCTGTGCCGCTGTGACGCTGGCGCTCACTGGGAAGCGCTGGAGACGCTGAAATTTTCACTGGCGTGCACTGGTACCTTTTGGCGTGACTGTGTGACGAACATAACACGAGTTAGCATGAAAATCATGACACGCATGTCGTGCACAGCATGACACGTGCCACGCTCATGGTGCACTGGCGGCCGTTTCGCTTGCTTTATATACGCCGAAATTGGTATCTTGCGACGTGACCGTGTGACGAACATAAATACCACAATTTAACATGAAAGTCATGACACACATGTCATGTGCAGCATGGCTTACGTGTCACGCTCATGGTGCGCTGGTGGCCGTTTCGCTAGCCTGATCAACCCCTAAGTTGGTATTGCGCGACGTTACTGTGAGACGAACATAAATAATAGGAGCTAATATGAAAACCATGACACGCATTTCCTCAATCACATACAAGACGATGTATGCATCTCTTTGCTGGCTGCTTCGCATTACATCGATTCCCACAATGCGTGGGATCTGCCGGCTTTTTTTCTGATAACGGTAGTCGGAATCGGCATCGCGGCTAAAGAAAGAACAGTTTCACATCTTATCTTTCCTTTCGAAAAGGCGTTCGATGCTACATTGATATTCGAATGCCCTAGTTTGACTCTATTTCCTCGAAGTATTGCATCAGAAGAGTGGCTTCTTTCAATTATGTGATAGTATACAAGTTGTGTGTCTGATATTTTCGCTCAAGTAACGTAGAGTACTGGGCGAGTTGGCGCCTGTCCTGTGTGTTCTTTACTGTGTCCTATTTTTCGTCGTGCTTCGCTTCGACATGGATATTTCAGCCTCTAGCGGAGTGCCCACGTAAAGAACTTATTACATATTTTGAACGACTCCATTGAGATAAGAATGTCCCACTCTCTATGCGCCCTTGCATGCTCTGATAGGTATTCGCGGAATTTGTTATGGAGCAATGACGACTTTCATCAATCGAACTCCACACATTCGTAGTAAAATATTCACTGAACCAAGGCTAGAGGCATATGTGCCCAATAATTTGAAGGCGGCCTTTACAACTTTCGTAAATTAGTTTCGATAGCATATGTAGGAGCCCGCAGGCATTTATGATGCCTCATAAAAAGAGCGGATCCTGAAATGCCGTAACGAAGAAGTTGTGATCTAGTTGCGACAGCACCCGTCATGCAACTGCCGCTCAAGTTATTTTTGTCTTTGTGAAATAAAACGCCAAAGACCAGCATTGCTTTAAGAGTTGCTAAACCCCAGAGGAACAAGAAGACTGGATCGAGGGGCCCGGATTTTCTTAGAAAGAACCATATGGCGCCAACTGGTAATGAAGCCAAGGAAAGCGTAGACGATGTTTTTGGTACTTTCAGCTGTCGTCTAGTAGTTGTTAGATAAATGGAAAAATAATTAAAGTGGCTGAAAAGACAACTTGCTGCCGGTGGCGACCAAGCCCACAAATTCGCCTCACGCGAGCTATGTGCCAACTGAGCTACGGCGGTAATCGTTTCCCCACCTACTTTCTTCGTTACCTTTGTATGTGTAAGTCTGTCAGTGTTAGCGTCCCAGGTGGCGCTGGCTAGCACTTTTACGAAATGAAAGACACGCAGACGTTCGCATTCCTATCTCAGCTTCCATATGAAGACAGAATAAACTTCACTAAACCGTCTCGGTAGCCTCAGTGAGAACATAGTACTCCATGTATTCTCTTTCGTTGCCTTTTCATGAAGTGCCTCCATCAAAATGTATCCATTTTCGGCACTTCATCTTTGCTCCCTTACCTAATTAAATTTAGTGTTTCCTTGTTTGTTTGTTTTCTTAAATGTGCAGCTGCCCAAGACTTCTAATTATGTTAGCGTTTCCCTTAATTTAGCTTCAATGAGTCAATGCGAGAAAGCAATCAGGGAGACGACCGAAAGCGAAAGTCTGGATTCAGACAAAGGGACAAATGAGATGACTGGAAAGTGAAGTGGTACGGACCGGAAAGGTCATTCGAGGCTCGCGCAGTACAGCTGGTCGCTTGTGCTCGTTGAAGGTGCCGATCACACTTTCCTGAATGGAGCAAAGCGAGAGCGGTAAAAGCGGACTCGGGACGCCGGATTTTAATTTAGGTCATTAAAGTGAATTTTCTTCTTTTCCTCTTCGCCGTCGACATTTTGACACATATTAACGTCCTGATCGGTTCTTTCATGTTGCCCTTCATTCGGGTAGTCTCCAGCACCGTGTACCCACTTCCTAAAGTTAGAGTGAAAAGAAAAAGGCTCACTTAAAAGTGGTGCGCTGTCCGTCCGTCCGTACGTCCGTCCGTCCGTATCTGACAACTTTCACGCATACCTATGTAATCTGGCAAAAAATGACGAATCAGTCGCTTTCGGCTGTCGCGATGTCTTCCTACGGCTTTGAGCGTTGTCTCTTGCTTTTCGCTACCTTTGTGCTTACTGCTGTGCCGTAAAAAATGCACTTAGCATCACTGCAGCTGTATGCACAATCGTACAGGAGGAGTGAGCGAGAAATCGAACAGCTCGTTACAGTCTACGCTAGGTGTGCACGTTGAAGGCTTTAACTTTCAGGCTTGGCGCCACCACTGTCGTGATAGTTACCCAGAGGTGCTCTTTAGGTCACCCAAGTGATTGCGTACCTAACTCAGAGGGTACACAAAGCTTCACCATGTGGCGAAACCGAACAAGCTCGCAGGCCACGGCTGCGGCTTTGGGAAGCGGCGTGGACCGCTGGGCACTCACCGAGCGAATTGCACCGCAATTCATGACGCTGGGAAGCCTACTGGCAACCCTGAACCAGGCCCGGCGAGCTGCAATAGCCAGTGGAGCACTGGACGAAGGGCCCCACCCACTTTAGGTGCTAATAGGAATAGTTAATAAACGTTTATTCTCTCTCTCTCTCTGTCGTGGTTGTAGCGATCTGCCAGGATGTTTATATGCAAATGACACTGTTAGGACGTAAAATAAAAATAAAATATGTTGGTTTGAACGTCCGCTGCCGGTAGGGAGGGGTCGGCCGTGGCCGTCGCCTTTCCGCCAGGACTCCGTGGCCCGCGCACATTAGCAACTAGGCAGAGTGATTCCAGCGTGTCATCACCTGAAATCTAGACAACACAACGCCGTATGTTTGGGCGTACATCGTGCAGTATTGATTTCATTACTGTAAAAAACAAGTGGCATGCCGGTTGGTTGAGAGTAGGATCATCATCATCAGCCTGTATACGCCCACTGCAGGGCAAAGGCCTCTCCCATGTTCCGCCAATCAACCCGGTCCTGTGCTTTCTGCTGCCACGTTATACCTACAAACTTCTTAATCTCATCTACCCACCTAATTTGCTGTCTCCCCCTCACGCGTTTACCATCTCTTGGAATCCAGTCAGTTACCCTTAACGACCACCGGTTATCCTGCCGACGTGCTACGTGCCCGGCCCATATCCATTTCTTCTTCTTGATTTCAACTATGATGTCCTTAACCCCCGTTTGTTCCCTGACCCACTCTGCTCTCTTCCTGTCTCTTAAGGTTACACCTATGATTTTCCTTTCAATCGCTCGCTGCGTCGTCCTCAATTTAAGTTGAACCCTCTTTGTAAGTCTCCAGGTTTCTGCTCCGTAGGTAAGTACCGGTAAGATGCAGCTGTTATATACCTTTCTCTTGAGGGATAGTGGTAGATTACCATTCATAATTTGAGAATGCTTGCCGAATGAGCCCCATCCTATCCTTATTCTTCTAGTTATTTCACTCTCATGGTTCGGCTCCGCGGTTACTACCTGTCCTAAGTAGACGTACTCCTTTACAACTTCCAGTGTCTCTCCACCTATCGCAAAGCGCTGTTCTCTGCCAAGATTGTTCCACATTACTTTAGTTTTATGCATATTAATTTTCAGACCTACTCTTCTACTTTCCGTATCCAGTTCAGTAATCATGAGCTGTAATTCGTCTCCAGCGTTACTCATCAATGCAATGTCATCAGCGAATCGCAGGTTACTGAGATACTCTCCATTAACTCTTATCTCTAATTCTTCCCAATCTAGGGCCCTGAAAACCTCCTGTAAACACGCGGTGAATAACATTGGAGAGATCGTGTCTGCCTGCCGTACGCCCTTCTTTATTGGGATTCTCTCGCTTTCTTTATGGAGGACTATAGTGGCCGTGAAGCCGCTGTAGATTTCTTCCATTATGTTTATGTAGGCTTCGTCGATGCCCTGATTCCGCAGTGCCTGCATGACTGCTGATGTCTCCACCGAGTCAAATGCCTTCTCGTAATATATTAAGGCTATGTATAGGGGTTGGTTGTATTCCGCGCATTTCTCTATCACCTGATTGATAGTATGAATATGGTCTATTGTTGAGAAGCCTGTACGAAATCCTGCCTGGTCCCTTGGTTGATTGAACTCTAATGTCGTATTAATTCTGTTAGCAATTACTTTTGTAAATAGCTTGTAGACAACGGACAGTAAGCTTATGGGCCTGTAATTTTTCAGGTCCTTGACGTCCCCTTTCTTATGGATCAAGATAATGTTGGCATTCTTCCAAGATTCTGGTATCCTCCCCGTCGATGGACACTTCGTATACAGGGTGGCCAGTTTTTCTAACATAATCTCTCCACCGTCTTTCAACAGGTCTGATGTTACCTGATCCTCACCAGCTGCTTTGCCTCTTTGCATTCCCTTTAGGGCTTTCTTTACTTCTCCTGTCAATACTGGTGGGATGTCAGATTCCTCTGCGCTAATACTGCTTCTTACGTTATCATCCTGACTGTCTCGGCTGCTGTACAGATCTCTGTAGAACTCTTCCGCTACCTCAACTATTCTATCCATATTGTTTGTGACATTGCCTTCCTTGTCCCTTAATGCATACATCTGATTTTTGCCTATGCACGTTTTGTCTTCATAGCTTTGAGGCTTCTTCCGTTCTTTAGAGCATGCTCAATTCTCTCCATATTATACTTTCTTATGTCGGCTACTTTACGCCTATTGATTAGCTTCGAAAGCTCCGCCAGCTCTATTTTGTCTTTTGCACTTGAGGCTTTCATAGCTTGACGTTTCTTAATGAGGTTTTTCGTCTCTTGGGATAGCTTACCAGTGTTCTGTCTGACGACTGTACCCCCGACTTCCACTGCACACTCCTTAATGATACTAGTCAGATTATCATTTATTGCGTCAACACTAAGGGCGGTTTCCTCGGTTAAAGCCGCATACCTATTCTGAAGTGAAACTCTGAATTCCTGTACTTTCCCTCTCAGAGCTAGTTCATTAATCGGCTTCTTGCGTATCAGTTTCTGCCGTTCCTTCCTCACGTCTAGTTGAATTCTAGATCTTACCATTCTATGGTCACTGCATCGGATCTTGTTAACTACTTCCACATCCTGTACAATGCCCGGATGGCCGCACATTATGAAGTCTATTTCATTTTTAGTTTCGCCATTAGGACTCCTCCACGTCCACTTACCAGTAGCCCGTTTTCTGTAGAAGGTATTCAAGATGCGTAAATTATGGCGTTCTGCAAACTCTACTAGTAACTCCCCTCTGGCGTTTCTAGAACCGATGCCATATTCCCCCAACTGCATGATCTCCAGCCTGCTTCTTGCCTACCTTTGCATTAAAGTCGCCATCAGTACAGTATACTGTGTCTTTACCTACTCATTGCTGATTCTACGTCTTCGTAGAAGCGTCAACCAGTTGATCATCATGGCTGGATGTAGGCGCGTAGGCCTGTACCACCTTCATCTTGTACCTCTTATTAACTTAATTACGATACATATCACCCTCTCATTAATGCTATAGTATTCCTCTATATTACCAGCTATATTTTTATGAATATGGAATCCCACCCTAGTTCTCTTCTGTCAGCTAAGCCACGATAGCATAGGACGTGTCCGTTCTTCAGCACTGTATAAGCCTCCTGTGGCCTCCTAACCTCACTGAGCTCTACTACATCCCATTTAACACCCTCTAATTCCTCGAATAGTACAGCAAAACTCGCCTCACTAGATAAAGTTCTAGCGTTATACGTAGCCAAGTTCAGATTCCAATCTCAGATTCCAATGGCGGCCTGTCCGGACCCTAAGAATCTCTAGGTCCGGACAGGCCGCCATTGGAATCTGAGAGTAGGATACCTTGGTGTAATATCATCGTTCACATAGCAATAATGTGTGTTTACGTTCTCAGTGGATACAGAGAAATAGCGTAACAACACGAGATGTTTTCTTTCGTTCAGTATCAACCAGAGTGCTAATGTGGACACAGGCACCAGGGATGCATACAGGACATGTTGACACGTCCTAACCATTACAACAGTGTTATCGTAAGTGTATCTTGTTGTTTATGTAGCACAAGTAAAACATTGCTGTCATTGTGAGAACTAGGAACGTTGCAGGTGACGTGAACTAAAGAAATTGAACCGTCCGCAGAACAATGGTACTTTCACAATAATCGTCTTCATCAGAGCGACAAATAGCTTTCCTGTAAATGTTTACGCAGCTCAGTATGTGCCCAGGGGCAAGGGCTCTAGTTAAAATGACTCAAAAGTGCAACTTAGGGGCTTCGTAGTATTTTCGTAACATGGTTGAACTAAACAAACTTCAGTGTTATTTCGGGTTTTTCTCTTTTTTTTCATTGAGCTGGAATTGTTTGTTCACTGTTGATTCTTGTGCCCGTAACCTCGTGGGTCCTTTCCTTTTCCGGCTTTCCTTTTTTGACCGCGATAGTTTGGAGACTGTGCCATCAGCAAAGCCCGCTTTTTCTTTTCGATTAGATCGCAAAAGTTTGGAGATTCTTCCGAATGTGGAGACATCAGTGAAACGCGCAGAACCTAGTCATAGATCGAACCGCTTCTGGTAGATATGGTGAGGGTACACTGTGCAAGTCGAACACGCGTTACTGAGCTGTATAACTTGGTGTATTGCTCTATGCTAAACATAAAAATAACTTGTGTTTGCGCGAAATAAACTCTACGGAATCTTTTCGAGTGGCCCAACAAGTCTTGGTATTTTGCATCCGATTCGCGTATTTTTCTTTGCTGTCTATTAGGACTGCCTTCAGTCCTCTTCCTTTCTGAAACATTTTTTTTTCGGTCATAGAGAATAATCTCATGGTGGTCTAAAAAATAACGTTGACACGTATGTTCACTTCCTTTCTGAAATATTTTTTTTTTCGGTCATAGAGAATAATGTCATGGTGGTCTAAAAAATAACGTTGACACGTATGTTCACAGAGTTGGATTACAGAAATTTAAACATACGTAATTGAACACGCACGAGAAAAATTTGAATATTGTGTCAAAATGCAAAACATCAGCGGCAGGAACGAAAGAGCGGAATACAGCGACCAATCAAAAGAAAGCACGAAAATTAAACAGCACAGCCACAGAATAAGTATCGCGGTTGAGCGCTAAAACAATTGGAAGAGCAACAATAGCAGCTCATCAGGCATCTCCTTTCAACTTCGGCTTCGCCCTAATCGAATTTCAGGAAGCCCACAAAGTAAGCCTAATTTAAGTTCAGCTCGCTTAGCAATCATCAAAGGGCCATTTTCCTTTTCATGACTGTTTCCAGGAGAACATGATCATATACGAAAGCACGTCTCTGTACGAACTGTCATACCGCTTTGCGAGGCTTCTGACTGTTGAGCGAGGCGTGAGCACGCGCTATTTTCACTGAATAATCTTTCACAAAAGGGACCGCCTGCTCAATTTGCAGATACGTTTCCGGAATTATTAGATATGAAGCATCTTATAGCGGAGTTCAATCCGGTGGTGGTGGTGGTGGTGGTGTGCGGCGTGACCACCCTTACTGCGCATGCGCAAACCTTCTCCACTTCCCCTCTCTACTCCCTCTCTCCCATTTCCCTCTCAACATCACCTCTCCCCTTCCCTTTCCGCTTCCTCTCCCCCTCTAATTTCCCTTTCCCATCCCCCTCTCTACTTCCCCTCTGCCCTTTCCCCTCACCACTCCACCTCTGAAACGCGGGCTCCACATGCCGAAACACTGCTTCGCATCGCCTCATGGTCTCCTTTAGCGGGAGATCGTGTGATTTTATTTCATCTGTAGCGTGAAAATTTCCGAAATGCCAGTTTGTTTATGTAAACTCACCATAGCTCTTCCCTTTACGTTTCGGAGTCGTATTACTTTTTACAGAAATTATTTGTTCACCTTTTACTATTGCACAAAGTGAGCCACGGAAACTGCCAAATTAGGAGCTAAAGTCTCAATGTTGCTTTGACCTTTCCAGTCAAATCAATGGGTGTGAAAAACAACAAGGAAGTTACCTCGTGAAATCTGCTATATATCTAAGGAAAAGGTATAATGAATACTTCATTACGCCTTGCAAACATGACCACGACCAATAGACTTCGATCCACCTCATATATTTCAACGTCATTTTGAATGATTCCTGACAAGATTTAATAGCGGTAAATACACAGTTCTTAGCGTGCAGAAGAAGCGCATTTTCTTTTGCTGCTGGTATATTGAAACCACCTTTCCACTCTTCATTCAATATTCATTTTGGGTTTGTGTTTTCCATCTCTCGCCCGGCTGCAATAGTCAACTGTAGAGAAGTCCACCCTTTTACAGCGAAAGCTGTTATGAGATCATTTCACCGGCCGTTTTTGGTGCCGTAGTTGTCCGCCGCCGCCGCCGCCGGTGTCCGTAACCAGTATCGCTCGAAATAAGAAAAAAAACTAAATGAGAAAAAAATTCCAGGATGGAACGAGGTTCGAACCTGGGCCCTCTGCGTGGGAGCCCAGTATTCAACCTCTGAGCCATGCCGGTGCTTGAAACTGCTTTGCAAAAAGGTCCTATACAGGCTTCATGTCGGGAAGGAACCACATTAGCATATGCAATATAGCGTGGTAGAAGAGTAAAATAAGCACCAAGCGTCGCACAACGCGAATTATGTAACCAGGCGTCATACAATGCGAATTGCGCAACGAGTAGGTTGTTGAATGCTTCCAACCCATTACAAAGAGCTCTGCCATAATTCTTCATCGTCATCACGCACATCGTCAACGAAGTACGCACAATGCCTTACATGCGTTTAGCAGGTACCACGGCTGTCTGTAAAATGACGAAAAATGGCACAGTGCCTACTGCCCTACTTCTCAAAAATTACAATGATTTATAGCGTAGTGGGTTCCTCGCAAGTGCACTTCTGTTGGTTGCCAAGGAAGCCCATAGGGCAATAGAAGGCACACTAATACACTGTTCTCCCCTTTTTCTGATATTATAAGCTTCAATTATTTCTCGTGTAGTTTGATCTCGGTGTGTCGATAGCACTTCAGTCTCATGAAAGATAGATAGCACGATATCTTAACTTCTCTGGTGCTGGAGAGTACACGTGGTCTGCGTGAGGCTCTTTATTGTTCAGGATGTCAGCTGACTTGCCGTTTCATTGGTTTTGTGTGTCACATGGGTGTAGGGTTGAAGTGCCCCCCTTTTTTCGTTCTTGTCTTCTAATAAAATATTCAGTTGCGAGTCAGCGCTGTGGTTTGTCCCCTCTTCTCTTGTGTCCTCGTCGTCGTTGCGCTGTGTTTTAAACATGTTCAAGTATTATCACCAACTGGCCCAGCTATCAGTTCTTCTACAGTAAACCTCAAGTTTATAATAATATTAAAGACGATAGTCTTTCTTGGGGAACTTAAACGCAGAAATTTTGGTCTGTCTTTCTGTCTTTCTGTTTGTCGGCACGTCCCTCGATTCAGCCACTCGGCCAAAGTTGAACCACTTGCCCAAGGGCCAGCCGTCTTGAACTGGTACGGCTGTTCATACTTGTGAACGTTGTCGATCAAAAAGTAAATATCATGCATATCTGAGGTGCAACATCACTAGGTAAGTATTAGGTGGCGTGTTCCTTTAATAGAAAATGCATACATACGTAATTTTAAGGACCCTAGTTTCTTAAGCTGCGCTGAAAATGCATAAGAATGGAAGCTTGAGCGAGTTGGTATGCGTTCATCTTTGTTGAAACAGCGCTCACTAGACGACGACGAAGTAAAAGAAGGCACAGGACAGGCAGCGCCTGTCCTGTGCCTTCTTTTACTTCGTCGTCGTCTAGTGAGCGCTGTTTCAACCACGGTGTTAGAAGTATAGGTGGACCGACGGCGCCTCCGGAAGCGGCGAACTTTTGTCCGCGGTTTGTGGCGTCTTGTTCACAGGGCCCTAGATGGCGCTACACTACTGGTGGCTCAAGAGCGGTATCAGGCGTGGTCGCTTCGGAGCCGCGACCGCCCCTCGAAATGAATAAAAAAACTGTACGTTCGCGCTATAACGAGCGCAAAAATAAATAAATAAATAATAGCTTCGAATAAATCGAAATTTGGACGATACAGCCGCTACCTGTTGAATATGTTGAATTTGCCACCGCGAAGGTTGGCGGTGGCAAATTCAACATATGCTTTCCTCATTCGGACAATTAAAGATATGACAGTGACGTCACGCTGAAATATGACAAAAATTAGTTCTATTTGTAGAAGTATAGTTTAGATAGTTAGAAAAAATACCGCATTAGCCGTAGTATTACAACAGAAAATGCACAGTGTCTTTGATGTCGCGAACATTCGAAGTAATTTGCGGTCGTTGATCGCGGATAAAAAAATGTGTCACGAATACGACTGTTTAGCTGGTCGTGCATAAAATACTGAATTTTAGCGAATGCCAGCAGCTAAGTTTGAGGCACCGACGAAGGATATGAAAAAGCATCCTGGTTTGGCACTGCGAGAAGGGGAGACATTATGAATGGTGGATATATGTTTCCGATTCTTCTCTGTTGCCAACTGAGGAATATATTTCATTGTTATGTCTCGCATAGTCACCCGAAGACAGCGTTACTACTTCGTCTTTCAAGGAACACGTCGATCGCGGTGTGCGGAGTCTTTACGAGCGTAGCCTGTCAACCGCGATGGTACACCGATTACGGTACTCGGCTGCTGACCGAAGTTCCCTAGTTCGATCCCAGCCGCGGCGGTCGCATTTTGATGGAGGCGGCGTGCTAGAGACCCGTGTACTCTACGATGTCAGTGCATGTTAAATAACACCACATTGCCGAAATTTGTGGAGCTCTGCTACGGCGTCCCTCATAATCATAACGTGGTTTCAGCACGTAAAACCCCATATATTCTCATTGTTAACAAGCGTAGCTTTCGCACAGAGAGAGAAAGACTGCAAACGCACGTAGGTGTTAAAAAAAACGGGCCAACTCACGGCGTGGATGAACTCAAGACGATGAACTCAAAACGAACTCAATACTTCGTCGGCACGGCGTCATTAGCCAGAGCCGCCTTTCGTGATGTGCTCACAAGAACGTGCCCATTGTACACTGCTTCCCACGTCTTCGTTATGTACCGTCGGCTTGAAGTGCTTCTCGCACACGTAATCAGTCGACTGCAGCACGCGGTCCTTGCGCGGAATCGCATGGCGCCAAACAGTCAGGCGTTCCGCATCTCAGGGTGCAGAAAAATCGACTTTTCAGTGCAGGTCTTGTACACAGAGTTGCACCGCGGCACAAAACACTTTTTGCCCATTTCACGGCTTTCTCACTCGAATAGCATGACCTGCCATCGCACAACAAGAATTAAACGAGGAAGCAATGTGGCCACAACTGCTTCGTCACTGTGGCTTGGTCGGAAGAGAGGCCGGCGCGCGCCGCTGTGAGCCTCTTGACTGCTCCTGCCACCTCGCGGCGTGACGGCGCGGAGGAACCGAAGTTCGACGCAGCGAGCGCACGGCGCCGGTGCTGCGTCGTTCCACCTGTACTTCTAACACCGTGGTTTCAACAAAGCTGAAAATGCGACTGCGCTGAAATTTGCCTTCCTCCGTGCCCTTCGCACGAGCTCATTGTTGTGTTTCGGTTTCGGTTCTGTATTGCACTGTACGAATGCCATGGGTTGGTGTTGAAAAACTTTAGTTTTGAGAAGCCAAGAAGGTGAAAAAAAATATTTAAAAAATGAAAAAGCAGCGTTGTGGGCGGCCTTCAAACTGCCGGTTGTGGGCGCCGCTCTGGCGTTCCTGTTTTACCCAGGCGATGTGTAAATAAAAGTGTGTGGAGAGTACTCGTTGAGTGCGGACGTTTCTCTGCTTCAGCGCTTCGCGCCAAACCGCGTTTTCGGGCTGGCTGGCGTCCCCGCCGGTCGCGTTGGTCACCGCCGGTCTTCGCCTGCTGCTGCGCCGGGACTACCAGCACGCAACACAGCACTCATGTTTCCCGACGTATTGCCAGATGGCGTCCATATCTCACACAGCGCCTCTTCTATCGTCTTTACACGACATTTGCAGCGAAGCGCGCAGATACGCGGCCAATTTTTTATCCCAGCCATGTTTGTTAATTATTCTTCTCGAGTTAAGCAGTGAGGTAAGTGGCCTACACCTCGCCATAGAGTATGACAGCGAACACGATTGATGTCTTTTTGCCATAGCCGTTTTTGCCATTTCATTTCCCTGAAAAGAATTCGTGACATATTTATAGCACTGCTTAGCAGGGATGGTAATGGTGCCCATGCTGCAATTTCTCAGATTCCATGGGTGTCTCTCACTTTTCCTCGTAGTTTCTTCCATTCTGTCTGCTTTATTATATTCAGTTATCATAAACTGCTCTCTTGTATTTATTATGGGCATCTCGGGCATTATTCTAAATGACGGTCAGCACGTTAGTGTTCTAAGAAGGTTGGAGTGCGACCTGATGGCTATCACTCTTTGATGACACATAACATCAATTTTCAAATACCGGGTAATTATGTAATTATTGGCATTATTAGCGGTATAGCTGAGTTGAGGTTTTATGCAGAACAAAAGTTCCTGCGACAAAGCTTCCCCGGCCACAATCTCTCATACACCGAGTTACTTTTGTTATTTTTAGAACTCACGCAAATGAGCCTGTTCATTAGCAGGAACGACTGCGAGGCGACTCTAGCTCATTCACAGCGTGTCGATGAGAGAGACTACTAAGACAGTATTAAAAGCGGCCTGGATACTTCGGGCGTCCAAACAAATCTTCATTTACGAAGAAACCCCGCTCCTAGCTTCTTTCTAAACCTCCTTCGTTTCGAGGACATACTCGCGATGATGGGCGGCGTACTCTTGAGCAAACATTTTCCGGGACCCTCTAGCCGTTCGTTCTTCGTCGCCGACCTTAACGCGGCGCCACTTAAAGAAGCCCTGAGAATCAGCGCACTGTCAGTTAGTCTTGATCGAATTCCCGAGATTTACGGAGGGGCAATTTCAAGCCCTTGCAACTCGATCTTTTATATTGTCCGTGTTTTTATATTGCCCGTGTTAGAGAACTCCAAGGGGTCAAAATTTCCGGAGCCCTCCACTACGGCGTCTCTCATAATCATATCGTGGTTTTGGGGCGTTAAACCCCGACAATTATTATTATTAAACGCACGCCAGACTGTCCCATTATGGACAAATGCGAATCGATCGCATAAATTTAGGGGTTATAGGCTTGTTTCCCTTCATGTTGCTACAGCTGATGGCAGTACCTGTGACCTCCGAACAAAAAAAAATTACACCATCTCCCACTAAAGGGAACCATGAGGGGATGCGAAGCAGCATTGGGGACGCACACCAAGTTTCCTTTACGTTCACTCGCCGTTTCCGTTAGTATGTGAGGTTTGTATTTAGTCTGCGTTATCATTACGTTGTGTTTGTGCGTCGCTTTCCGTTAGCGCCGAGTGAACGAGTGACGCCGATGTTGACGTTACAACGCATCTGAACGGGAGCGAAGCGAGAGTGATGGAAGCCGACCGAGCGCACACGCTTATTTACACATGAAATCGGGGAGGCAGAGGAGCGAGTTGGTTACAGGCTGTATTTGGCTGTGGGGCGGCTGCATCACGTGGGAGGAGAGGCTGCGCCGCGGCTGCAGCGCGGGGGCGGTAGCGTTCCGTCGCCGCCTTCGAAGGTCCCCGCCGCGATGCGCGCGGCGTTCGGCGCGCGCACCGTTTCATTGTAGTTTTGCGCCGGCGCCAGGTGGGGAGACCATTTGCTACTATCTTCGACAAAGGGCTCATATTGCGCTAGAAGAATGGCTGTCATTTCACAATCCACGATGAAGGTGGTGACAGTGAAGACGACCATTATAACCAGTTCTGCACAGAGCTTATTCCCTTTAATGTCGAAATTCTGGTGCGCTAGAACCAAACCACTCAAGGCCTAAACATTTCCGCTTTATTCACCGGCCACTACAGCTTAAAGCGACGCTTAAGAGAAGGGAGCTTCAACGGCGACGGCGGGGCGCGGCCCTAAGAGCGTCGCTCCTAAAATATCACCGCCTAAGCACTACGTAGAGACGGTTAACCAGCGCGGCTTAAACGTCCGGTTCGGTCTTTATCACTAGGTTAACGCCGACGGTACATTGAAGTTTTTCTCTATTGTCGGTTACACTCCCGCCCCCCTTACACCTTGTATTTGCACAGCGTTCCGTTGGTAAGGGCGTCAGTGGTAG
>NC_051186.1:84628443-84659609 GCF_013339695.2 Rhipicephalus sanguineus
GAACCACGAAAGCCGACTACACATACGCGCGGAGTTATACCAATTAACCGAACCTGTTGCATAGCTTTCAATAGGTTGCACCTGACGTGTGCATCGGAGTTTATACGCAACGCTGAATGTTCATTTTTGTCTGTTATTCCGCTTGCTCTGTATGTATTTATCGGACCGTGCGAAAACAATCCTAGTTGGAAGTAGCGCTGTGTCTGTTTTCTTACTACGTGTCTCGTTAATTTGTGCTTAGTCACTCTGTCAGTCATACCTGATTCACACGTTGCACCATTCCCGTCGCCCTGTGACACCCGGAAAATCTAGTCAGACATCCGTATTCTAAGCCCGTTTACCCTATTCTTGAACCTCGCTAGCCCTGTTTTGACGCCTTTACTCTTGCTAATGTGTCAGCGTCCTTTTACTACGGAAAAGAAGAAAATAATTGCCTTCGATTCTAAAGGCACGAAAACGTCATTCGAAAAAACACCAAGCTCACTCTATTTCCGACGAATCCTGTTGACGTTTGTGTTAACGACGTCAGTACACTCGTCCATGTCGACGCTGGTGCAGAGTTTTCCACTATTAATGCGGAATTTTCCGCTTAGCTAAGAAATTTACAACGCTACTGCTAGACAAGGTGGGCAAAAGTGCATTTGCAATTGTATCAACGGAAGAGAATCCATCAAGGCTCAGTTTATTTGTTAGACATATTATAATGCAAGTAAATGCAGTGAAGTGGAAGAAAGTATAGGTGGACATTATTCGTAGGGTTTACTGTAACGTAAGTACCAAATATACTTCTTTTTGGCGAGTTGCTAATAATAACATGTGGGGTTTTACGGTCCCAAAACCGCTGATATGATTATGAGGGGCGCCGTAGCGGAGGGTTCCGGAAATTTCGACCATCCTGGTTGTTTAACGTGCGCTGACATCGCCAGGTATCACGGGCCTATAACATTTCGCCTCCATCGAAATGGGCGAGTTGGGGCTTACATTGCTTAAGTGTGCGTGAATTTGACTGCAAAATACATTTCGTTGTCTTTATTTATTTTATATTGCCACCGAAATGATGATTTTCAAAGAGCACGCATCTGCACCATGTTGCTTCTCTTGTTGAATTTGTCTATTCGAGCTCCTGTCAGCCATGTGAAGGCCTAAGTTGCGGCTCTCAAAGCGACTGATCACAGCGGCATCAGGCCTTTCTATGTAGATGCTTTCCAAGGCTTTCGTAATATAAATGAGTGGCTTGCTATTCGCGCAGAATTCGCTTCCGCATGCAGCGCATTGTTCTGCTCAGCCGAGCACTGACAGGTTCGACCAAACGTATAGCTGGACGTAGTTAAAATTTTCCAGCAGGTGTGATGCGTTGTTTACAGACCATTGGTTTTAAAGACGGAAACTGTACTCCATTCATTCTAGGAACGCGCGTTATGCTGTTCGTGTCTATTTCGCGCTGCTGTTATCTCCGAGTTACTCAACGAAGTTTTCTTTTTTCTTGCAGACGTAAATATTCCGAAGGTCTTCCCTTCTCTTGGAGTTGTTGCGGGATGCAAAAGTCATGCTTAGTAGCCGAAAGAATCAGCTAACATAGTAGAAAATGATTACAAGCGTAAGGAGGAAAAAAAGAGGGAACACAAGACCCCGCTCGTTCTTCTCGACGTTGTCTACCCCCTACCCGGTCACGTTAGCGGCAAGCTGCCGTAACGGCGCGCCTGGGTCTGGTAGCGTTGAACGTCGACCGCCGCCGGCTGCGCGAGAGCGTTGGCGAAGCAATCACATGACGTGATCCCATCTCGCACACATCGTGCACAAAACGTGAGATGACGAGGTTTCGCGCATCTGCGCTTTACCCGGGCGATCACTCGTCTCCGCAGAGTTGCTGAGTCGGGAATTGTGAATCAGGCGGGACAAACTGCTCAGTGATTACTACAGGCCGGATTATTAGGCCCTAAAAAAGCTCGTTTTAGGCGCCAAAAATAGGCAGACAAAACAATCTTTTAGGCTTCCAATATCGTAAATATAGGCACAATACATTTTCACATAAATGCAGATAATTTCAAACGATTACATGCGCGACCTCTATCTACGACAGGAAAACAAAATGTTACTGCAAAAGATGGCACAAAGGCGCCAACATTTGAACATAGCCTGCTCTGTCACGCACGGTTCGCCCTCCCGTGTTTTGCAGAGTGAGTCAAGTGTCCACTGTCGAATGAGCACTCCTGCAGTGTCTTTCCGGCATGATTGAGAAGTGCAGAGCAGGAGCAGACAGTCAGATTGCAAAAAGACCAGGAGGGAGGGATTACTCCTACTGGCCGGGTCGAATTGCGTAGAGCCAATTTCTCCCCTGGCAGAGAGCCACTGTCGTAATCAGGCGCCCCCACCCCCTAAATTTTTCAGTTTTGCGTGTGTGTATATACACGTACACATACGAACGCATGCACAAAAATATATAAAGTATGGTTGTCCCCCCATCTCCCCCCCTCCCTGAAAAAGATTTCTGGCTACGCTACCGCAGTGAACATCTTAAAAAGTACATTACAAACAAAACAAAAGCTGCGAGCATTTCATATCTTTCTTTCTTTTTTTGCTCTTCACTCTCTTTTCCGGTTACGGCTCTTTGCGGTTTCGCATTCGCCAACCGCTCGGGCCATGTCAGCGCGGCGGCGAATGCTCGCCAGAGTGTCCCGCTTCACTGCTGCTAGCGGTTTTTGGTTGGTTGAACAAGTGACTAGGTTGAAACCCATAGTTCCCAACAGTCAATCTAACGCGGTATCATGAATAACGGTCTCAAACAGCACCCGGGAGCGAAACTTGAGGCTAAATAGTGTTCATATAAGCGCCAATCTTGAAAATAGGCATTTATAGGCATTTGTAAACATTTAGGCACGAACGCGAAAAATAGGCATTTATAGGCACTATAACAACACTATAAAAGCCCTTGCTAACCTCTAATCCATGCTCATATATGAAAATGGCGCGATAGGAGCGCTAGGAACAAAATAGGCATTTGCCTAAAATCCTGTCTCGAGTGATTACTGTAACCATGCCTGGCAACAACACGGACGACATCGCAGTGACAGTTAATATTATTCTAGCGCCAAAACCATGATGCAAAATAAAGCATTTCTGACGCGCCTCGCGGGGGAAGCAAATTACGTGGAAAGCAGAAAACAGACGACGCGGCGCACCCATGTAGCCATGGCAACCACTCCTAAATCGCAGATTGGCCACGTCGCTCTGCGGCTGCCAGAGTACGTCGCAAAAATGGGTGTCGGACCCATTCTCCAAAAGGTGAAGGCTGACGTGCGCAAGAGAATCCGCTCGCGCACGGCAGCCTGAGAACGGCAAACGCCGCACTGCGCGCCGTCGTGCCGCTCGCGTGACCGGGTCTTTACGTTAGTAATTTTCAAGTGGTACATAGCAATGTGTTAGTTCTTATATCTGTGTGCTGTATTTTCCAGATAAGTGGCCGCTTTCACGCGCCGCCCTGGCTGTAAGATATTAGTCCCCGGAGATATACACAATCCGGGATGTGGAAAGTGAAGAACGTGAAAGAGCCAGCTCACGTCTAAAAAAGAACACCACGCAAATTAAAACTTCGGGTTGCATCCGCAGGGTGGACAGTAAATGCAATAGGACTGGATCTGCCCTTTCAGTATATTGCTAATATTAGCGATGCTTGTGGTTCAACGAAAGAAAACATATATATAACTTCAAACGGTCCGTTGCAACAGTACTTAGCAGCGACAACAGATTGATGACATGTGCATCCCTGTACACGTCCTCCATCACCAAGGCGGAATGCTTTGCAATTACCCTTGCGATCAAAGAGCAAGAACGAAGGGAGGAACCACAGATCATTATCATCTCCGACTCACAGGAAGCGTGCCGTTTATTTTTAAAAGGCCGCCTCCCTATAAAGCTAAATACATTCCTAGGCGGAAGGTTGAAAAACAACTACAGGCTGATCTGGTGTCCGGGACGCACAGGCCTGGAGGGAAACGAGAGTGCGGACGCCCTTGCTCGAGGGCTCAAGAACCGACCAGGGCCTCGATCGCACTTTCAATCCCCTCAAACGATTCAGGAGGCTACTAACGAGGAGGACAACGACCCATCCAGAATGGCCCCTCGCGAAATTCTGGCTCACCCGCAAGGCACTCGACAAAAATACAGCGCCCCCCACAAATCATTAGAAGGGGAGGACGCGATTGACCTCCGTAGGATTCAAACAAGGGTCTTTCCCAATCTACAAAGATTGAACAAATTGTTCCCAACGCTGTATGGGCACGCCTGTCCGTGGTGTGGCGGCTCACCATCTCTATATCACATCTCGTGGGGATGCCTAAACCGACTACCAACTTTAGATGCCTTTTTAGGCCACTACAACCTATCTAATACTTTCGAGCAATGGGAGGCCCAGCTCGCCAGCTACGACCCGGAGGTACAGCTTGCGCTTCTTGGTCACGTCAGGCAGGCAGCAGTAGCCAGTGGAGCCCTGGACTTGGGGCCCCACCCATCGAGCTCATGACCCCTTATCCCAACCCTTATGAATAAAGTTGTACTTCTACTATATATATTTCGTGGAGTTTTGAGGGTTGATTTCACCAGTTAATTCACCCCCGGTGTATTGTATTGGCGCTAACACTTGGGAAAAGCGGTTCTTGTATTAGAGGTTGTCAACAAATGTGTCATACAAATAACATACACCAGTGCATAGAGATAGAAACAAATTTGATAAAATATCGCTCCTTGGTTACTGTGGTGCGTCGTCACCTTAGAGAGTTTTCGCAGTAAACAATCAGAATGGAGCTTTTGCCGTATCTGAAAACTTATGAAGAATAATATTAATAATAATGAGCTAAGTGACGAACGATACTAATAAATGGCCGCAAAAATATCATAGTACGATGGAAAAATTAGTGTCGGCAGAATTACAATTAGTTTATTGTTTCTTCATTCACGTGACAAGCAAACAGACTCGAGAGGCATGAAGAAATACACGATATAAACATGTACCTTTCTTTCCAAGTGTCTTTTGTTGTAAATTATCTTCTAAGCATTGTGCTTTGTCACTTACCACCTGCTCACAATAATGATCACGGACGTCATAAGTGCTAGAGGCATACAGTCGGCATAAAATGGTTTTGACGCTAACTGTAGAATTGAAGCTAATTAATGAAGAGTGATATCGCTTCCGTCAATAAATCTGAATGTCGGATGTCAACGATCGTACTTCACTCGCTGCTGAAAAACAACCCCAACAAATTTGATTCATCCTGTATTTAACCCGATCATACATTGAAATCCTCGTAAACATTAGTAGCAGTCTAATGTCGAAGACCTTAGAATACTCACGGCTAAAAACAACACGTGCGAATTTGATTCATCCTACATTTCACCTGCAAAGGCATCGGTATGGTCATAAACATTAGTACATGTATTGGGAGATGTAGACAGGTAATTTTACAAGTACAATTTTTCCAGACGCTGTGCATCATGTGTCCACTACAGCAATTAAATGCAAGTTTGAGAAATAAAGCTTGTGCGCCAGCTATAAAGCTTTTAACTGTAAGCGCAGAGATGCATAAATGAATTTCCACAAAGTGAGACGTCACTATAGAAGAAATAATATTTCTTGACTAATGATGTTGACGTTACTAGTGAACCACTCACTCATGCGCAAATCTACCGCCTTTTTATAAATTCAAGAAAATACAAGCGTCATAATAGTTATCGGTGGTTTAGTGGGGAAAGAGAGAAAAAGAAACTTTTTTTGAAACAGCAGTCAGTAGACGTCGGGAGAAAGTTCACCTCTATCGTCGCGTCTAGCCGTCAGCCGGAATCTCTGAAAGCACGGCAGCAGCAAGGGCTTGACTGATGATGTCCTGCTGGACGAGAGAAGTACGTTAGTGTTATGTCAGAGGACTGAACAAGTGTGGCAAGGACAAGTTGCAAAAATAGCGTTGATCAACAGCGCCCCTAGTGGTGGTGCATACTTCGCTCTATGAAGGCTTACGCACACAATGCGAGAAACGGGAAACCGATGGTGTTGGGAAACTGCGTCAAGCACTCTTGGGCGCGTTCGTTTGCGCCTGAACGTGCCGGTCACACACACACACACACACACACACACAACACACACACACACACACACACACACACACACACACACACACACACACACACACACACACACACACACACACACACACACACACACACACACACACACACACACACACACGCACACGCACGCACACACACGCACACGCACACACACACACACACACACACACAACACACACAAACACACACACACACACGCACACGCACGCACACGCACGCCACGCACGCACACACACACACACACACACACACGCACACACGCACGCACGCACGCACGCACACACACACACACACACACACGCACGCACGCACGCACGCACGCACACACACACACACACACACACACACACACACACACACACACACACACACACACACACACACACACACACACACACACACACACACACACACCTCTAGCATTTCGCCTCCATCATAACCTACGTTTTGTGGCCTTCATGAAGTTGCCCTAAGAAGAAAGGGCGTTTGCATAGCTTTTATGGAGAAAGAACACAGCGCTCTTTTCTGACATACGGACAACAATTACAAGGAAAATTGGCCAGAATAACAAGTAAAAGCAAAAACACACAACAAATGAGACGATGCCTCAAATCTCAACAACGCGATCATTTATTTAATCAGCGTCAACAAAGACGCTCAGCTCTGGTTGAAAACAAGCACGAAAGCAGTCATAGCATCTGAGCTGGCACGAAGAAAAGCTTCGTGGATGTTTTGGACCTCCCTGCAACGGACAAGCTATGCGCAGAAGAACACCTACGAAATGTGCCCCAGCAATGGTCCGCCCATTCATTCATCGGCCGCTGCAGGCGCTTGGACTGTAGAAAGAGCCGAGGCACGCAGTGTACACCACATGACGAACGCCATTTCAAGTAATGCAGTTCATATTATGTTATGTGCAGCTTACCTAGAGGATGAAGAGGAGGAGGACGGGGTTCGTTGCTGTACCGCCATCTTGGTTGTTACCCCGATCACTGCGGTTGTGTAAATATTGTAAATAGAGCCTTCGTCTGTCGTCTCCCCGTAACATCTTTGGTGGAGGCGCGGCGTATATCCGATGCTCACCACGGAAATTCGCAGTGGCCGTCTCCTTGGGCAATCCATCATGTCGACAGGCAGACCCGTTGATCCAGCCCCCGTTAGGCCAGCTGAAACCAGCCACGTTGTTGTGACCCATCTTCGAGACCATGGTACCTTCTGCGGAACTGAAACGTGCACGTCCAGAAGTGGCTGGCCGACTACGAGCGCGCCAGCAAGACCATACCGTGGGATCCCACTTTGATGCTGGCCAACGTCAGTTACTACCTCCGGGGAGCGGCCACTGTGTGGTTCGACACGCACGAGGAGGAGCTGACCGGTTGGGACGTATGCTAACAAAAAATGAAAGACCTTTTCGGAAAGCCTATTGCACGCCAACGAGCCGCCCAGAAAGAACTTTCGTGCCGTTCAGAAACGTCGACCGAACCGTACATGGTGTACATCCAGGATGTGTTAGCCTTGTGCCGGCAAGTTGACGACCAAATGCCCGAAACTGACAATGTCAGCCACATTCTTAAAGGCATCGCCGATGACGCATTTCACTTATTAGTCTACAAGGACTGCTCCACCATCGACGACATCATCAGGGAGTGCCGACGCTTTGAAGAAGCGAAGAGTCGTCGAGTCACGTAGCAATTTCTCCGGCTCCCTAACACCGCCGCCACGTCGTCGTGCGAAGACGTCCAGCTCCAGCCACCGCCCAGTACCGAAAACTTCCTGCGCCTTGTGCGGCGCGACATCGAGGCAGCATTCCCATCCTGACCGCAGGCCCGTTCTTACGAGGAGACCCGCCCGACAGTGTCCTTAATCCAGGCCGTCGTGCGCGAAGAACTGGCGAGCGCAAGTATAAAGCCCATATGTGCCCTCAGTCGTCCCGTGGTCAGCACTGCTCCCTCCTACCGCCTACAACCGATCTATTCCAGGTTCCATGATCCGAACAAGTGGCGCACACGAGATGACAGGCCGATATGCTCCAACTGAAACGAGGGTCGGCCACATTTCTCGCTATTGTCGTCATCGTCGGCCATCGTCTCCTCGTGCAACGTACCGTGCAGAGTAGACTCGATCCTCATCTTTCTACGCCCGCGAAGACCCTACGAACATTCACGCCCAAACCTCGACCCTACGCTCCGACCGCTCGCCGTCCCCGCAGAACCAGCGACATTCTCGGTCACCTTTGCCCCGTCGCTCACCTTCGCCGTACCCTCGCCGTCCCTCCTCGGAAAACTGACCAGTGCAGCTCCCGGAGGTGATGCTGCATTGGCCTACCGACCCGGAAATCCTCTGTTGACTCTGGCTACCCAACAAAACCTTTTGGACGTAGAAGAAGATGGCGTGCCTGTTTCGGCGCTCATCGATACTAGCGACCAATTATCCGTAATGAGCGCTCACCTTTCTCGCCGTCTTCGCAAGGTCCTGACGCCCGCTTCATCATCTGTTGTTCGTGTAGCCGATGGCGGTACACCTCGCGTTCTTGGAATGTGTACTGCGCGTGTAGCTCCGATGACCACAAGACCTCAGTTTTCTTTGCTGTGCTGGACGAGTGCCCCCATGACCTCATTCTCGGCCTCGACTTTCTGAGCACGCATTCTGCCTTATCGACTGTTCTGGCCTTTTACAGTTAAAGCTTCCTGCTATGCCTGACCTCAACGTCGCGTCGCCACCACGTTTATGCGCTGTTCCAGTTGGTACACCTGCGCTCAGGTACAGCTACTTACGTCTCATTCACCCTTGACTCTCCTGTCCGTGAAGGCGACTACCTGATTACCCTTCCTTGGACGTTCTTCTGACGCGACGTGTAGCGCTGCCTCGCTCCCTTGTGACTGTTTCTGCGAACCAAGCATGTATAGCTGTACTCAACTTTGGACGTTGCGTAGAGTTGCTTCCCGAAGGTATCACGCTGGGCACTATATCACATTTAGACACACACGACGCTGTGGCCCTAGCCATTGATACTCCACCACCGGCTTCAGGAAGCCCTGCTTCTAGCGCACCACTTGATGACCCGCTCGACGACATGATTGCCCCGGACTTTTCCCCTTCCCAAAGCAAGGAACTACGCCTTTCGTTGGCGTCATACCGCGGCGTTTTCGATTTTGCTTCGCCGCAGCTTGGCCAAACATCTCTGGTCACCCACTGTATTGATACCGGGGACGCAAGACCCATTCATCGACGTCCTTACCGTGTCTCTGCTACCGAGCGCGGCGTTATTCAAACGGAAGTCAACAAGATACTCGCTAAGGACATCATCGAGCCATCTTCGAGTCCTTGGGCGTCCCCTGTGGTTCTTGGAAAGCAGAAGGACAACACCTGGCGGTGCTGCGTCGACTATCGGCACCTTAACAAGATCACCAAGAAAGACGTCTACCCTTTGCCGCGAATAGACGACGCCCTTGATTCTCTTCATGGCGCACGGTACTTTTCTTCCATAGAGCTTCGCTCAGGCTATTGGCAAATCGCTGTCGATGAAAATGATCGGGAGAAGACGGCCTTTATTACACCAGATGGGCTCTACCAGTTTAAAGTCATGCCCTTTGGGTTGTGTAACGCACCCGCAACATTTGAGCGCCTGATGGACTCCCTCCTTATGGGTTTCAAATGGTCCACATGCCTCTGCTACCTCGACGATGTCGTTTTCTCACCTACGTTCTCAAGCCACCTACAACGCTTGTCGGCTATTTTACAAGTCTTTCGCACCACAAGTCTTCCGCTCAACTCTTCGAAATGCCGCTTTGGCCGCCGCGAGATCACCGTGCTGGGCCATCTTGTTGACGCTTCGGGTATACGGCCTGACCCTGCAAAAATACGCGTCGTTACGAACTTCCCCAATCCACGTTCTTCGAATGACGTTCGGTCGTTTTTTGGCTTATGCTCCTATTTTCGCCGCTTTGTTAAAGATTTTGCAGCGATTCCGCAGCCCCTCACATGCCTTCTTAAAAAGGACGTCCCCTTCTCTTGGGGTCCTGCCTAAGCGTCGGCTTTTTCTCATCTCGTCTACCTACTCGCATCGCCCCCTGTGTTGGCTCATTTCGACGACTCTGCATCCACCGAAGTACGTACCGATGCCAGTGGTCATGGAATCAGCGCTGTTCTCGGCCAAAATCAACGTAGTCAGGATTGCGTTATTACATACGCGCCTTCTTTCCGCGGCTACACGGAATTATTCAATAACGGAGAGAGGAGTGCCTCGCTCTTGTTTGGGCCGTCGGCAAATTTCGTCCTTATCTGTACGGCAGACCCTTCACCGTTGTCTGTGATCACCACGCCCTCTGCTGGCTGTCTTCTCTGAAGGATCCCACTGGTCGCCTTGTTCGTTGTGCATTGCGAATTCAAGAGTACACGTACACTGTCGTCTACAAGTCTGGCCGCTTGCATCAGGACGCCGACTGCCTGTCTCGTTATCCCGTAGACCCACCAGAACATTCGGCGAACGATAGCATTCCATCTGTGCTCGCAATAACTGACCTCTTCAACATCTCTGCTGAGCAACGCCGTGACCCGACTCTCCGCAAGATCATTGACGGCCTCAACTCACCGACTAATGATTCCCCCCCCTCGTCTCTTCGTGCTACGCGATGGAACCTTGCTTCGTCGCAGTTTCATACCTGACGGTCCTGACCTCTTGCTTGTGATTCCGGCACACTTTCGTTCGACTGTTCTGGCCCAACTTCATGATGTGCCGACAGCGGGGCAACTCGGATTTTCCCGCACCTACGATCGTGCACGCCGTTCTTTCTACTGGCCAAGAATGTATAGGTCGGTACGCCGTAACGTGACCTCGTGCGACCTTTGTCAGCGCCGGAAGAAGTCTATTCTCCCGCCTGCTGGCCGTCTTCAATCACACGACATCCCATATGAGCCGTTTCATCGTGTCGGCCTCGACTTGCTTGGTCCATTTCCTACGTCTATCTCGGGAAATCGATGGATCGCCGTTGCCACGGACTATGCTACACGGATTGCAATTACTCGCGCACTTCCAACAAGTTGCGCGACCGACGTAGCAGACGTCTTGCTCCATAACAGTCATTTTTCAACACGGGGCACCGCGCAAGCTCTTGACCGACCGTGGCAGGCAGTTTCGTTCCAGGGTCATCAATGACATCCTGGCGTCTTGCTCGACGAAACACAAGCTAACCACAGCCTACTATCAACAGACGAAAAAACACATTTCATTTCCAAAAGTCAGTAAGTTTGTTTTGGCGGGCCTGACCACGCAATAATTTCATGCCTCTCGATCGGGAATCTCGTTTGGCACGGCACAAAGTTCGCCCCATGCACTGGTCAGTGACGGCGGCACTGCGCTGTCACCAGTACCGTCATCAAATGCGCCTACAGGCGTACCTTCTTCCGGCTCCGGTGGATCAACGCGGATCAGCGCAGAGTCGTGGACAGCGAGCTGCACGCAACGCCGAATTCTTCGGTGATGTCCGTTTTTTTGCTGCCCTTTTCCACCTCACTGATGATTGCAGCCTTATCTTCCAGCGTGATGAACTTCCGCTTTTCTGTTGGAGGCGGCATCTTCGGAGGCAGCGAAATCGGACGAAGCAATCGCAACACACAGTTCACGTTGCACCAAGCGAAGCAAATGCTCCCCAAATGGCTCCACGCACGCGACCATGTGCGCGCAAAGCCGACAAAGCTAAGCACAGAGTCAAGCCAACCAACGAAACTCCATGAGGAATGTAGATATGGCTACGTATTAGCTTACCGCGTCTGGTGTTGGTAACACCCATGTTGCTCTTGCCATCGTTACGCAACTGTAAACAACTGGTTATATAATAAATATGTGACTCTTGAACATATGAGTGTGCGTATACCACTTCCATATTTCTCTAGCATCATTCCGCAACGTTTCGCTCAATATGAAAAATACGCCACAGTCACCATCTCGCGCATGCTTCGCATAACATCGATTCCCACGGTACGTGGGATCTGCCGAATTTTTTGCAGTAAGTGCGTTCTCACCAGAAAACGTTCAATGTTTTTGCCGCCCAGAATAAGATTTCTGTTCCTTTTTGAAGGCTGTGTAGTACATAAATTGTATTTTGGGCTAACAAAAAGAAACAAAATCCGTAACACGGCTATTTATATCGTCGACCTCACTTAGCGTCTCGCTGTGTTCGGTTGCTTGTATTTCATTTGCAGGTGGTCACGAAGCCACACGCTCAAGCTCATGCTCGTCCTGCGCGAGTATTTAGAACCACGAAAGCCGACCACGATACGCGCGGAGTTATACCACTTCGTAACCAAACCTGTTGCATAGCTTTCAATAGCGTTGCACCTGACGTGTGCATCGGAGTTTATACGCAACACTGAATGTTCATTTTTGTCTGTTATTGCCACTTGCTCTGTATGTATTTATCGGATCGTGTGAAAACAATCCCAGTTGGAAGTAACGCTCTGTCTGTATTCTTACTAGGTGTCTCGTTAATTTGTGCCTACTCACTCTGTCAGTAATACCTCATTCACATGTTGAACCGTTACCGCCGCCCTGCGACACCTGGAAAGCCTATTCAGACATCCGTATTCTCAGGCCGTTTACCCTATCGTTCAACCTCGCTCGCCCTCTTTTGACGCCTTTAACTCTTGCTAATACGTCAGCGTCCTTTTACTACGGAAGAAGAAAAATAATTGCCTCGATTCGAAAGGCACGAGCAACGTCATTCGAAAAAACACCAAGCTCACTTTATTTCCGACGGATCCTGTTGACGTTCATGTTAACGACGTCAGTACACTCGTCCATGTCAATGCTGGTGCAGAATTTTCCACTATTAATGCGGAATTGTCCGCTTACTAAGAAATTTACAACGCTACTGCTAAACAGGGTGGGCAAAAATACTTTGCAATTGTATCAACGGAAGAGAATCCACCAAGAGCTCAGTTTATTGTTAGAAGTAATATAATGCAAGTAGAAGGCAACGAAATCGAAGAAAGTATAGTGGACATTATTGGTAGTGTTTACTGTAACGTAGTACCAAATATACTTCTTTTTGGTGGGTTGCTAATAATAACATGCGGGGTTTTAGGTCCCAAAACCGCTGTATGATTATGAGGGGCGCCGTAGCGGAGGGATCCGGAAATTTCGATCATGCTGTGTTGTTTAACGTGCGCTGACATCGCGCAGTATCACGGGCCTATAGCATATCACCTCCATCGAAATGGGCGAGTTGGTGCTCACATTGCTTAAGTGTGCGTGAATTTGACGCAAAATACATTTCGTGAAAAGGGCGATAGGAGAGATTGAAGCGCCGTCACTTTCTCCTGTTTTTTATCCCACTTTCACGAAGTGTGTTTTGCGACACAGTCAAATCCACTGAAGCAACGAAGTGTAGTAATAATGGTGTAAGTACAAAGAAGCTAAAGTGGAAGAAAACACATCCTCGACCTTCGGACAACGCGTCCGATGCTTGTATCCAGATTGTATCGACGTATGATTCAAGATACCGGGACGTAAAATATTTGAGACACACATACCAGAAACTACCACAAGAAATGTATCTGATGCGATACATACCATTTGTGGGCTAAAATTCTCCATTACATTAGCTAAAGTCTCATTATAGTGTCATTCAAGGGGCTGGCGCTAGTCGGAACTTTGCTTGCAAGCGTTTTCTCCGATATTCACAGATTCTGGTAGCGCAAAAGACAAGAACGGAGACAGAGACGACGACAACGAATTCTGTCCGTTGCGTTCGTCTCTGCCTTCATTTATTAAGAAAGACACGAACGCAAACAGCCTGATTTATTGCTCTCTCGAAGTGCTCTCCCGCCGATATGACTTGTTCATTTGGAAGATGATCTCTGATTTGTGACCACTTTTTCGACGTCACAACAGCATTCGAAATTGCCATTGTGCCACAGTCTATTGGCTGCGGAGGGTGTCATAACATCGGCGCAGGTATGCAGCGCAATCTGCAATTTTCCCCTCGCCTGCTTACAATTCGCACAGCGCACCATTATTGAATTCCTATCATAATTGAGTTGTGTTCGACTGTGCGTTCGCCTATAGCATCTCGTATATGTCATCTATACTGAATAAACTTTCACATGCTATATAAAATTAGGACGTTCATAAACCAAATATAAAACCCACTTGTACTTTTTTTTTTCTTTTTTTAGGCGTCAGTTTACAACACTAAACACAGCTCATTGTACGTAGTACAGGATTGATATATGCGTCCAGCTTGCCTCAAAGGGGATCCTTATATTATCATCACCATGAAACCCGTATATTGCGTTCACAGCGATAGTTCAATGCGCGCTTAACATTAACTAGTTATAGGTTCAGTGTGGCTAGTTGGTCTCGCATAACAGGTGAGCCACAATGGAATTTCGGCGACGGACGAACGAAGCAACAACAAATAACGCAGACACAACCCCTCATTGTATGTTCTTTATGTGTGCGTCTCTTTTCAAAATTGTCGTGTGGTAGAGATTTGATAGTTGAAGGTTAAATGGCGCGTTCAAGTAGTATGCAGCGAACTGAAGGTACTTTGCTTTGGACCATCGAGATAAGAAATTACTTTATTTATTTAATTTTTTATCATGCTTTGCACAGCAGAGGGCTTATAAAGAGAGACATGCAACTGCCGACAATGTTTCTCCCACATCCAAATATCCTTTACCAAATCTCACCTCTATAGTTTAAAATTCTAAAATATATACGCAAAACGGTGGGATGATTATCAAAGATGGCCCGTATTTGGCATCAAACTTATTCTCATCAAAGCGTCTCCGAAAAAAATTCGAAAACATTAGCAACTTCCGAGGATTGTTGGCCAAATGATGCCGAAGAGCGAAAATCAGAATGTGCAAAGAGTAGAGGTGTGCGAATATGAAATTTTCAACTTCGAAGTGAATTCGAATTATGAAAACCAAGTGCGAATTGAATGTACTGTTTGTCGAATATCTGCAAAAAAAATCAGCAACCACAAATGAAAAAAAAACCTTGTTTTTGAGCAATATTGTACGCGAAATTAGTGCATTTAACAAAACTATTGCTTTGCAGTACAACACACTCAGGTATTTAATGTTGTCACGAAGGATGCATAGCTACTTATTATGCTCCCGAAGCAACTACAACGTTGTGTATGTTACCGTTCCTTCAGATGGAACAAACTAGTGCGGCTGCCTTATTCTCGCCTTTAGAGTTTAATCCTCTAAGCATGCTGTCCCATTTGGGAGGAGCAATGGCATCTGATTGGCACGATGTTTATTACAGGTGCCTCATCTGGGGATAACACAAAACAACGCTAGGTTCAATCATCTGCACTCATCAACCTATGACAGCATTTCATCTTTCCTATTATTTTTATTTCGTGTAGTGCAACTGGATCCCCCTACATTATCAAATATATATTCAGGTTTTTGTTCCTGCATTATGGTTTTTCCATATTCATCTATTCCTATGGCTTCTCAAGAAAAATGAAGGCAGCTTCGCATTAGCTGTGCCAAGCCTGAAGGAAGTGCGGACCTGGGCGGCCTTCTTTGTTTCTCTTTATTTTTTCTTTCTATCTATCTGTCTTTATTTCTCCCATTTCTGTCACATGTGGTGGAACGGTGGGGTTTCAAACTTATATTGCATTTTCTGAATTCAAAATAAAAAACATGAAGAACTATGTTAATTGTAAGGTATAACTGGTTGCTTTTGAATAAAATTTCTTTGGTCCACGTATTCCGCCATTTCCACTGCGGAAATAATCTATTTCCCTCGCCAAAAATTGGTCATAAATTAAGCGAACCTGATAGTAGGCTATCGCACATTTTTTGGCAATATGGCCGGCCAGCAACATCATCATTATTGACACCACTATCGATAGTATTGTCACGTGGTTGTGACGGTGAAGAATGCTGCGGCAAGACTGGAAGATACGGAGCTCTTTATTTGGGCGAACTGGCGCCCAGAAAACCAAAACTCAAAATACAGGTGGCACACGCTGCGCACTGATTCCGGCGAGAACAGTCGTCGGCCCTCGAATAATCTGATCATTGGTGGAACGCGTCGTCTTTTCTACATCAGTCATCGAACCTTCCAGCGTTATCGCTGGTGCTCGCGTAAGCTCTCGATTAAACTGACTATTCGCGTACAGCGCGTAACCGTAACAGAATGATCTCAAATAATCGTGAAGTTTCTCAAACATTACGACGTGGTCTGCGTCAAACGTTGCTAAAAGTATTCCTGGGTCACATCCGAACACATCGACACAAAGAAATGAACACGCGTGGCAGTAATATCGCTAGTAATATTAACGATGATAGTACCGATTGCACTATAGTTTGTAGATAGTAGTACTATCGATAGTTTGTTTACACTATCGATAGTTTTAAACAAACTATCATTGCTATCGATTGTCAATTTACCAATAGTTCTGCATCACTGCTCCTCACGTAAGGTAAGGAAATGGCCTGAGGTAAGGAAGGCTTCAAACACGGGGCTAAGTACATGGACCTCTAGCATTTCGCCTCCATCATAACCTACGCTTTTTGGCCTTCATGAAGTTGCCCTAAGGAGAAAGGGCGTTTGCATAGCTTTTATGGAAAAAGAACACAGCGCTCTTTTCTGACATACGGACAACAATTACAAGGAAAATTGGCCAGAATAACAAGTAAAAGCAAAAACACACAACAAATGAGACGATGCCTCAAATCTCAACAACGCGATAATTTATTTAATCAGCGTCAACAAAGACGCTCAGCTCTGGTTGAAAACAAGCACGAAAGCACTCATCGCATCTGAGCTGGTACGAAGAAAAGTTTCGTGGATGTTTTGGACCTCCCTACAACGCACAAGCTATGCGCAGAAGAACACCTACGAAATGTGCCCCAGGAATGGTCCGCCCATTCATTCATCGGCCGCTGTAGGCGCTTGGACTGTAGAAAGAGCCGAGGCACGCAGTGTACACCACATGATGAACGCCATTTCAAGTTATGCAGTTCATGTTATGTTATGTGCCGCTCACCTAGAGGACGAAGAGGAGGAGGACGGGGTTCGTTGCTGTTCCGCCATCTTGGTTGTTACCCCGATCACTGCGGTTGTGTAAATATTGTAAATACAGCCTTCGTCTGTCGTCTCCCAGTAACATCTTTGGTGGAGGCGCGGGGTATATCCGAAGCTCACCACGGAACTTCGCAGCGGCCGTCTCCTTGGGCAATCCATCACGTCGACAGGCAGGCCCGTTGATCCAGCCCCCGTTACGCCAGCTGAACTGAGCCACGTTGTTGTGACCCATCTTCGAGATCATGGTACCTACTGCGGAACTGACAACGTGTACGTCTAGAAGTGGCTGGCCGACTACGAGCGCGCCAGCAAGACCAACCGGTGGGATCCCACTTTGATGCTGGCCAACGTCAGTTACTACCTCCTGGGAACGGCTCGTGTGGGTCGTCACGCACGAGGAGGAGCTGACCAGTTGGGACGTATGCAAACAAAAAATGAAAGACCTTTTCGGAAAGCCTATTGCACACGAACGAGCTGCCCAGAAAGAACTTTCGTGCCGTGCACAAACGTCGACCGAACCGTACATGGTGTACATCCAGGATGTCTTAGCCTTGTGCCGGCAGGTTGACGACCAAATGCCCGAAACTGACAATGTCAGCTACATTCCTAAAGGCATCGCCGATGACGCATTTCGCCTATTATTCTACAAGGACTGTTCCACCATCGACGACATCATCAGGGAGTGCCGACACTTTGAAGAAGCGAAGAGTCGTCGAGTCACGTAGAAATTTGTCCGGCTCCCTAACACCGCCGCCACGTCGTCGTGCGAAGACGTCCAGCTCCAGACACCGCCCAGTACCGAAAACTTCCTACGCCTTGTGGTGCGCGACTCGAGGCAGCATCCCCATCCGCACCGCAGGCCCGTTCTTACGAGGAGGCCTGCCCGACAGCGTCCTTAATCCAGGCCGTCGTGCGCGAAGAACTGGCGAGCGCAGGTATCCAGCCCATATGTGCCCTAAGTCGTCCCGTGGTCAGCACTGCTCCCTCCTACCGCCCACAACCGATCTATTCCAGGTTCCGTGATTCGAACCAGTGGCGCACACGAGATGACAGGCCGATATGCTTCAACTGCAACGGGGTCGGCCACATTTCTCGCTATTGTCGTTACCGTCGGCCATCGTCTCCTCGTGCAACGTTCCGTGCAGAGAAGACTCGATCCTCATCTTTCTACGCCCGCGAAGACCCTACGAACATTCACGTCCAAACCTCGACCCTAGGCTACGACCGCTCGCCGTCCCCGCAGAACCAGCGACGTTCTCGGTCACCTTTGCCCCGTCGCTCACCTTCGCCGTACCCTCGCCGCCTCTCCTCGGAAAACTGACCAGTGCAGCTCCCGGAGGTGATGCTGCATTGGCCTACCGACCCGGAAATCCTCTGTTGACTGTGGCTACCCGAAAAAACCTTTTGGGCGTAGAACTAGATGGCGTGCCTGTTTCGGCGCTCATCGATACTGGCTCCCAATTATCCGTAATGAGCGCTCGCCTTTCTCGCCGTCTTCGCAAGGTCCTGACGCCCGCTTCATCACCTGTTGTTCATGTAGCCGATGGCGGTACACCTCGCGTTCTTGGAATGTGTACTGCGCGTGTGAGCTTCGATGACCACAAGACCTCAGTTCTCTTTGCTGTGCTGGACGAGTGCCCCCATGACCTCATTCTCGGCCTCGACTTTCTGAGCACGCATTCTGCACTTATCGCCTGTTCTTCTGGCCTTTTACAGTTAGAGCGTCCTGCTATGCCTGACCTCAACGTCGCGTCGCCACCACGTTTATGCGCTGTCCAGTTGGTACGCTTGCGCCCAGGTACAGCTACTTACGTCTCATTCACCCCGGACCTTCCTGTCCGTGATGGCGACTACCTGATTACCCCTTCCTTGGTCGTTCTTCTGACGCGACGTGTAGCGTTGCCTCACTCTCTTGTGACTGTTTCTGCTAACCAAGCATGTATACCTGTACTCAACTTTCGACGTTGCGCAAAGTTGCTTCCCGAAGGTATCACGCTGGGCACTATATCACCTTTAGACACACACGACCCTGTTGCCCTAGCAATTGATACTCCACCACCGGCTTCAGGAAGCCCTGCTGCTAGCGCACCACTTGATGACCCGCTCGACGACATCATTGCCCCGGACCTTTCCCCTTCTCAAAGCAAGGAACTACGCCTTTTTGTTGGCGTCATACCGCGACGTTTTCGATTTCGCTTCGCCGCAGCTTTGCCAAACATTTCTGGTCACTCTCTGTATTGATACCGGGGACGCAAAACCCATTCATCGACGTCCTTACCCTGTCTCTGGTACTGAGCGCGGCGTCATTCAGACGGAAGTCGACAAGATGCTCGCTAAGGACATCATCGAGCCATCTTCGAGTCCTTGGGCGTCCCCTGTGGTTCTTGTAAAGCAGAAGGACAACACCTGGCGGTTCTCCGTCGACTATCGGCACCTTAACAAGATCACCAAGAAAGACGTCTACCCTTTGCCGCGAACAGACGACGCCCTTGATTCTCTTCATGGCGCACGGTACTTTTCTTCCATAGACCTTCGCTCTGGCTATTGGCAAATTGCTGTCGATGAAAATGATAGGGGCCTTTATTACACCGGATGGGCTCTACCAATTTAAAGTTATGCCTTTTGGGTTGTGTAACGCACCCGCAACATTTGAGCGCATGATGGACTCCATCCTTAGGGGTTTCAAATGGTCCACATGCCTCTGCTACCTCGACGATGTCGTCGTTTTCTCACCTACGTTCTCAAGACACCTACAACGCTTGTCGGCTATTTTACAAGTCTTTCGTACCGCAAGTCTTCAGCTCAACTCTTCGAAATGCCGCTTTGGCCGCCGCGAGATCACCGTGCTGGGCCATCTTGTTGACGCTGCGGGTATACGGCCTGACCCTGTAAAAATACGCGCCGTTACGAACTTCCCCACTCCACGTTCTTCCAAGGACGTTCGGTCGTTTTTTGGCGTATGCTCCTATTTTCGCCGCTTTGTTAAAGATTTTGCAGCGATTGCGCAGCCCCTCACATGCCTTCTCAAAAAAGGACGTCCGCTTCTCTTGGGGTCCTGCCCAAGCGTCGGCTTTTTCTCAACTCGTCGACCTACTCACATCGCCCCCTGTGTTGGCTCATTTAGACGACTCTGCACCCACCGAAGTACGCACCGATGCCAGTGTTCATGGAATCGGCGCTGTTCTCGGCCAAAATCAACGTAGTCAGGATTTCGTTATTACATACGCCAGCCGCCTTCTTTTCGCGGCTGAACGGAATTATTCAATAACGGAGAGAGAGAGTGCCTCGCTCTTGTTTGGGCCGTCGGCAAATTTCGTCCTTATCTGTACGGCAGACCCTTCACCGTTGTCTGTGATCACCACGCTCTCTGCTGGCTGTCTTCTCTGAAGGATCCCACTGGTCGCCTTGTTCGTTGGGCATTGCGACTTCAAGAGTACACGTACACTGTCGTCTACAAGTCTGGCCATTTGCATCAGGACGCCGACTGCCTGTCTCGTTATCCCGTAGACCCACCAGAACCTTCGGCGAACGATACCATTCCATATGTGCTCGCAATAACTGACCTCTTCAACTTCTCTGCTGACCAACGCCGTGACCCGACTCTCCGCAAGATCATTGACGGCCTCAACTCACCGACTCCTGATTCCTCCCTTCGTCTCTTCGCGCTACGCGATGGAACCTTGCTTCGTCGCAGTTTCATACCTGACGGTCCTGACCTCTTGCTTGTGATTCCGGCACACATTCCTTCGACTGCTCTGGCCCAACTTCATGATGTGCTGACAGCGGGGCACCTCGGATTTTCCCGCACCTACGATCGTGCACGCCGTTGTTTCTACTGGCCAGGAATGTATAGGTCGGTACGCCGTAACGTGACCTCGTGCGACTTTTGTCAGCGCCGGAACAAGTCTACTCTCCTGCCTGCTGGCCGTCTTCATTCACTCGACATCCCCTATGAGCCGTTTCATCGTCTCGGCCTCGACTTGCTTGGTCCATTTCCTACGTCTATCTCGGGAAATCGATGGATCGCCGTTGCCACGGACTATGCTACACGGTTTGCAATTACTCGCGCACTTCCAACCAGCTGCGCTACCGACGTAGCAGACTTCTTGCTCCATAACGTCATTTTTCAACACAGGGCACAGCGCCAGCCCTTGACCGACCGTGGCAGGCAGTTTCTTTCCAGGGTCATCAATGACATCCTGGCGTCTCGCTCGACGAAGCACAAGCTAACCACAGCCTACCATCAACAGACGAATGGCTTGACGGAGCGGATGAACTGGACCATTACCGACATGCCAACAATGTACGTGTCGGCCGACCGCCAAGATTGGGATAGAACATTGCCTTTTGTCACGTTTGCGTATAACACGTCCCGGCACGAGACGGCTGGTTATCCGCCTTTCTTTCTCTTATTCGGCCGAAATCCAGTGTTGCCTTTGGACACGATGATGCCGCATTCCATGTACCTACCTACTGAGTACGCTCAAGAAGCCATTGCCCGCGCCGGGCATGCGCGTCAAGTTGCGCGCGTTCGGTTAACCGAATCGCAAGCGGGCCAACAATCTCGCTACGATCGCCGTCACAAAAACGCCCAGTTTCTTCCTGGATCTCTTGTCCTCCTCTGGTCTCCAGCACGCCGTGTTGGGCTTTCTGAAAAGCTACTCTTCCCGTACACCGGACCATACCGTGTATGCCGTCAAGTGACTGACGTGACGTATGAAATAGAGCCATTGTCTTCGTCCTCGTCGACTCAGCGCCGCACCGACATTGTTCACGTTGTCCGTCTGAAGCCCTATCACATACCGGAACCCACCGACGCCTCTGTATAGTGACCATTCATGCGACCGCCTTTGCCCGGGCGCACCGAGTCGGTGCTTTCGCCGCCGGAGGGTAATGTTATGTGCCACTTACCTAGAGGACGAAGAGGAGGAGGACGGGGTTCGTTGCTCTTGCGCCATCTTGGTTGTTACCCCGATCACTGCGGTTATGTGAATATTGTAAATACAGCCTTCGTCTCTCGTCTCCCCGTAACAATATATATATATATATATATATATATATATATATATATATATATATATATATGGCGCGCCACCTGATGTCGGTCAGGAAAGTAGCACCGCTTCAAATTCTGGGTACCCACGCGAACCTAACGGGGAACACTGCCCACAACCTTGCGAATCTCAAGCAACACAGTAGGTCAAACATCGAGCAAGCGGGCTGACTCCTTCAAACGCCTGCAAGGCAGGCCTAGGGCTGCCGCAAAACGACAGCACCGTAGCTTTATCTCAGCTCGAGATGCTCAGCACGTATGAAGAATATGTAACAGCCACTCTCCTGGCGCAGTCGGATCCGCTAAACCACACACAAGGACGGCCTATATGGCCAAGCTTGGCTTTCCTCTGCCGTGCAGTACAGTGGAAATAATACAGAAATATTGATTCCGACAATACGCTCACAGATCCACATGACACCAATATTACGTCACACGCACCCGGACTCGCGTACAAAAGATTCACAGCCAGGGTACTGATCCCGCCCTGCACCGCACGGCCGCCTGCCCTCCCGCCACTACAAGTGGGTCCCGCACGTCGGCGTAGCTTATGGCCAAGAAGCTGCAGTTGTATTGCTGCGTTCGCGTCTCAAGCGTTTTCTCGATTGCCGAAGCGTCCGAAGGAAATTCAGCGACTGTTTTCGGCGGTTCCTCATCAATCCTGCGAAAAATTCTTGTTGTACAACCCGCATGAGGAAGCTGATTTTCTTCTCGTCAGTCACACTCGGTCGGCGTGTCAAAACAGGCGATTCATCTCTTCCATGTGAATGGTAATGTTTTCATTGGGCAGCTGCACACGGATCTTCAGCTTAGCCGCGGCCAGTTCCTTGCGGATCACGCTTGTGAACGTGCTTAGGAACGTCGTCGGAAAGAGATTTCATGTTTGTAGCGTAGATTCTCGGTTCTCGAACCACGTCCTCCCAGCGTCTTCTAAGTAGAATTAGGCCTGACGCAGTTTTTCCTCGGCGTCCCAGTTGTTGAAGCTGGCGCCTGGGTCCTACGTCTCTAGCCAGCTTTCTGAGTCTTCAATCACTGATCTAGGGAAAATCTGTGGCTCTCTGGGTCGCTGCATCAGTACTGTCGCGGGTGACATAGCGGCGGTCATCGTCGCTCTTGTGTTCGTCGCTTCTCGGGCAGGAGTCCGTATTCAGATTGCAAGCCTTGTAGCCTGCGGCTAGCTCGCTGTTGCACGAGGTCTTCCACGTCTTTTTCACGATGTGGGCTTGGTTTCCGTGCTCTTCGTAGTGTCCGGAACATGAAGGAAGCAGCACTTCCTTCAGATGTCACGTGGTCGTGACGTTGACGAACGCAGCAGTGAGCGCGTTCAAGATGAAACGTTTTGTTTGGCCGAACATGTCGCCTTGAAACGGAAAGTCAACCTACACCAATACACACTGTACACTGATAGCAGCGGACAGAGCGTCGGCCGTCAATAAAACTGCTCGTGGCTGGGACGCGCGCGTCTTTGATACATCACGCATCGAACATCCCAGTCTTATCACTGGTGGTCGCGCATGCTCTAGAATAATCTAGACTATCCGCATCCTGTGCGAAATCTTAAAATTTGATCTACTACAATCGCGAAGCCTCTCGAAAACTGCGGTGCGGTCAGCGTAGTGCGTGTTAACAGTCCTTGCGGGTCAAACCCGAATAATTAAAATAAAAAAAAAGCGAGCATGGCAATATTGCAAAGGTACTTGCACCATATTCTCATATAAGGATAGCGCTATTTACAAAGACAAATATAGAATGACATCACGAATGCTTACTCGTTTTGAAGCAATAATCGTACAGAAGAGCATGGATAAATAACTGTAATTGTGAGAAAGGTAACAATGCAGCCCTGATTGTGTGAACGTCATTCCCATTAAAGGAACGATACTAAACAATGCAAGAAATGCGGATGCTTTAACTAACACATATAAGAACTCGTTGCTCAGGCACGACTTGTCGCACTTTTATAGAATTCACCTCGGACTTAAAGAAAACCTCCAAACGCACAACAAGGGTACAGTAAACATCATTATAGCGTTGTTTAATGCGGACAATGCGGATATTAGATGTCCGCATTGTTTCCACGCTAACTGGAAGCAATTCTAGAAATCGCGGAGTGCGGCAGTATGTACTTACGTATTAATGCTGGCTTTCGTTGAGTATTGGCAACTGTAAAATTACTACTGCTTCTTGATAACTAATTTTGCTAAGTTAAGCATGTAGTTTTCCGTTATTTAGATGCGAAGCATTTCTCAGCGGACCTCAGGCACTTTGGGCGTTTCTGTCTACGTATCTATCTATCTATCTATCTAGCCGCCTACGTCTGGGCGCTCTCCTGGTCGTCTCCATAACTTGTAATATACCAAAATTAGCGCGGCATGGGATCAGTGTATGACGAACAAGATTCACTGGTCATGACATGAAGAACGCAAAATACCTGTCGCGTAGGTCATGAAACCCTTTCTCTCAGTCACGTGTGGCATATACCCGCATACCAGAGTTCATGTTATGCGGGTATGTGCCACAGGTGATACAATGTCTCAACCAACACAGTAACCGCAAACACACACACTGACATGCAAGAAAAGCAATAGTATTATAATTGTTCTGGTTCCAAAACCACGATATGTTTATGTGAGACGCCGTAGCGACGGGTTCAGGAAATTTTGACCACGGGTATTCTTTAACATGCACCGAGATCGCAAAGTACGCGGGCATCTAGCATTTTGCCTCCATCGAAATGCGACCGCCGCGACCGGGATCGAACCCGCGACCTTCGGTTAGCAGCCGAGCACCGTAACCGCTACACCACCGCGGCGGACGCAAGGATAGTGAGGAAGCTGAAGACAGAAGACCCCTGGAAGACGTTCAACTACCATGCACTCGTTCACGTGACCTGCAACGTGGAACACGTCGTATACGCAAAAACCGGGGTCAATGCTTCCTATAATAACCTGCTGCCGAGAGAACCAGGCCTTTCAACTTTACCGGTGACTTCTACATCAATTTATCAAGACCCAACAACGTCTAGTCTTTATACTGCGTGAAAGACGGCTTGAATATGGACATCGCATCAAGAAACTCGCTGCCACGTCCAGACAGGAGGCATCATAGATCATTTCATCGTAAGAGGCATCCAAGATTTCCACCAGCTGTGCTATATCTCGCACTTCACTACACTTAGGCCCTCGTAACCGCGATCACGAACGAATCCGATTAACAAGTCCGGTCTTGCTGCTGGCCCTCACTGATCACGGTGATGATGACCTTTTCAAGAACTGTCAAGAACCCCTTCAACACATACAAATGGGTTCGTGAAACGTGCATGCGCTCTCTCCGTCATAACGGACAAGTGTAAGCATAACTGTAACTGTGGCTGTAAGATACGTGCCACTCGGCTATGTATATATCTAGAGAAACTTTCTTGAATGAAGCTTAGTTGCCAGTAACGCCTGTCCTGTGCATCTGTGTTCCTTCTTTGTCCTGTTCGGATTCGCGCTAACCGGTATTGAAGAATATAAGGGCTACATGTCAGCTTACCGCGTCTGGTGTTGGTAACACCCATGTTGCTGTTGGCATCGTTACGCAACTGTAAACGACTGGTTATATAATACATATGCGACTCTTCAACATACGAGTGTGCGTATACCACTTCCACATTTCTCTAGTGTCATTCCGTAACGTTTTGCTCAATGTAAAAAAACACCACAGTCACCATCCCGCGCGTGCTTCGCATAACATCGATTCCCACGGTACGTGGGATCTGCCGAATTTTTGTGTGTATTCTGCATTCTCAATTGTAATGCTATCCTCTTTTCAGCGTGGGCGATTCCCAGATTACCTAAAGTTTACCGATGTTGTAGCTGCGGTGAGTGTGAATTGTGATCTTTGATAACCAAGCAAATTTTGTGATCCTTGATAACCAAGCGAGAAATTGAAACAATTTACTTAGCCAGTTCGACTCGGACACACAACACTAAAATAAAAATAAAATCGCTTGGAGCGTATGGTGCATTTCTGGGCCCAAACAATACACATATCATCGTACAAAAGAAAACAGTAAAAAGAACGCCATAGACGACATTCAATCAAAATCACGGTTTGAAGCCGTCTACCATGGAACAAAAAATTTACCCTTTTTTTGGAAAGACATCAATGGATTGCTAAACGTTATGCTGTTTGGCCAGACGGTGCATAGCTACTTGATGGACGAGAAGAAGGATTACCTTTTTAAAAAAATTGGCTGCCATTCCGTCCTGCAACGTCAATGTAGAGCGAAGCTGTGTCAAATACCGCACATGTTGACGGAGGGTATAGTTTATTATTACTGTAGAGTAATGGCAGTGATAATAGCTTGTGGTCGTTGTGGTAGACAGTGATTGGTTCTGCGACCATTTTCATCAAGACGAATTTGTTTCTCTCGTCGAGCATTTTGCTCACACTGTTTTTGTTAGCTTAATTTCCGTGGTCTACCCATGGTAGTCTTGTAATGACCTGAATGAGTTCCAGTTCAGTCTGCGTTTTATAAATGAAAGCGGGAACACACACAGGTAGAACGAAGGGCCACGTGACGTGCCTCATCCATCATGCTGTTTAATTCTTCTTTTGTGGTTTTCTTTATTGAAACAAATGCTGAGCTCTATGATGTATGCTGATTGTAAGAACGATACGCTGTTTGGCTTCTAATGATAACAAGCCCTAAACCAACCAGAGGTCGAAATTTAGTTGTGGCGTTTCAGTTGTGCACGAGTCTCGAGCGAACGCAAGCGGAAATACACGCGTTTGCTCGTTTCGCTCTTTCCTTGGCTACGCTGCGTTCGTCGGCTTGTTTGTCCACTTCTCCGAATGCCCTTCCTCAGCGTCCAAGGCTAAAAGGTAACGAGCGTGGGCATCTGCTATACTCGCGGACAACTTATCTTGGCAATGAAGGGAAGGCTAGAGAGCCAAACTACGCGTGTGCTACCGCTGAAGATTATAGCCCCACAATTGCGTCCGAGTTTCTTGCGTGAGAATAAAGAAAACAACATTGCTTTATTTTCTACGGGCGCTGTTTGAAGAGAGGGTCAGCGCGCCAAGAATATATTTTATTTGTTTTGCTTTAGGCAGTGTCATTTCGCGTTTTTGCACCTATGAAAACGTCGCACCTTTTACGTGCACCTCCCTGTCAAAATGGCGCCGTAGTCTTCAGGTCAGCGCTCGTCACCCTACAGCTTTCTCGACGACTCGCCGAGGGAGCTTGTGATGAATTTCACTGACGAATGGCTGTGTAAGCCTGTGACGGCCGCTCGAATAATCAAATGGCAATCACAGGAGGACGAAAGCTTCACAAACCAAAACTAAATTCGAAACGCGCGCCGAACCGGACTACTTCGCGGAGCAGTACATGTGCAGTAGCTCCGCCCCCGCAGCTTTTCCTTCATTGCCAAGAAAAGTTCCGCGAGTAAGCTGGGGAGCGCGCGAGCGTCTGTGGTGAATAGTGGAATTTCCCAATCTCGTGGGACATACGCGCATGGGAGTTTTTTGTGCAGACGCCATGGCATTTTCAGATCAACGAGAGGTATACAGCATCGCTGTAAGAAAAGAGGTGATTCTTGCATCAGTGTGCTGTCAGTATGGCTTCACATTAGTGAGCATCCTTTGCTTGATTAGCTTTTGTGTAGATGTGCTCGTTGGGATTTCCTTTTCCTGTAAGACTTGGTAGGTGTCCAACACTGCGCATGTCTCGAATGCCATTACATTGGTAATGGAAACAAAAAACTGATACGGTCCCATATGAATTCGCCTAAGATAACTGGAAGGCGAAAGAGAGTGAAGATCCCCCTCGCCACCCACCGAATGCTTTTTGCACCTACGTGGCTTCGCACTGCTCCAGGATTGGAGGCATTTTAAGCTTTCTGCACCTCCACGGGTTTTGTACTCTCCATCATCGGCGCACCTTTGACGAAGAGACAATGTCATTTGATGACGGCATCCCATGACGTCTTTTTATGCGACGTCATGATGACGTTAGAGTTACGCCACAACGATGTGAAATTGTTTTGTGATCTGTACGGCGACGTCAAACGAGATGGTGATTTTTAGCATCATTCGTGTGAACGCCACCGACGGTGAACATTCGCAAGTGAGGCTTCTATGGTTTCTATAAAATTTTAAGTTAGCCGAGGTGACGAAGGACAGATCTAGTGGAAATGTGGTGAAGACGAACAAGAAGAATAAACAGATCGTGCTTTGGGTCTGTGCAGGCTTATCGCGGAATATTAATTGGCGCAGTCTGTGAGAGGATAGAAGCCTCTATTATGTGGAAACGCTGAGCATATTGAGAGCCGCAAAACCGTCAGTTGTATTTTCCAATTTGTGAAGTGGATGAAGCTGTCAAATATGATTTGCCTGCGAGCATCACTACTCTCAACCTTCGTGAGTTATTCGCCCAGAAGGCTGGAAAGACGCTGTAGAAGATTGACGTTACAGCACCAGTGAAGATAAGATTGAAGCATTCCGATTTTCAAGAACATATCATGTCGCCGCGATGCAGCTGACCACAAGACCATCGCCGAGCACGGCCGACTCCTCTCTGCCATGGACTGGTGCCGGCTAGAAATGCTTCCCTTGCAGGAGCAAATTCCGAATGACAGCAGCAACTCGTGGAAAATATTCTGACTGTTATTCAAGCCCAACGACGGATAATGCTCCATCTTTGACGGAGAACGTCCAAGCCCGGAAACTTTGACACAGTGTTATGAACAACCATGATAGAACTCCAGGCATGAATCCTACGAACCCTACGAGAAAAGGCGGCTTCTTCACATGGCAAAAGCACAACTTCCTGAGTCCGCAGTAGTGGCAGTGATTGTTCATGGCTGACTTAAGGAACTGCAAATGCAGGTGCAAGTAAAGGTACCTAAAACATCGACGAGCAATCGCAATGTTTCAGAAACATCTGTACAGGTATTACGCCACAGATGGGCGTCGGACCGAACGATAAAAAGGGCACCATGAGGTCTCGCGAGCTCGAAAATCCTCATGGCAGCAATCGAGTCGTTAACATAATGTCTGCTACCAGCAATGATGCAGAACAAGCCACTTCGCATGCAGAGGAAGCGCAGCTAAAGAAAAATAATAATGCCACGTGACGATGAAACTGAGACTGTTATTCTGACAGCCCTTAACCTTGTTTATATTAAACTGAATATCAATGGTGACGATGCTGATGTGTTCATGGACCGTGGCGCATCTGTATCTGCAAATAAATGAGGCTGTTGTTACAAGTGGCCAAATAACTAAAGGAAGACCGGTGCGGGTACAGACATTGGATGGGACAAGACAAATGCATGACGAATGGGCGAAAGCAGATGTTTGATATCATGCCCGCAGGGCTAATATCGATGCCCTTGCAGTGAAGGGATGCGATTAAAATTCCAGTTTCGAGACCACATATGAAAACACTCAAGTGAAACCGTATTGCAATGATGATGCAACTGTGGTGCAAGAAACGTGCTCGTCCTTGAACATTGAGGACCATCTTTGAAGCGTCGAAAAGATGTTCGTGAAAAATTTCCTGAACTTCTCTGTCTAGGCAACTATCCAGCGGCTACAACGAAATTTACTGTTACCTTCAAGCTGAGAGATGCTACGCCGGTCATAATAAACTGTTTGAAAAATGACATCCAAAATGTGTTTGATGTTTAATAATACGGGCGTCGGTGTCCACGTTTTGGCTCGCCATTACTCTGACTCCGAATAAAGACGGACCTTTGCGACTGTGCACTGATTACCGGACCTTGAAGAGCCAAAGACACAATTTCCGTTTCCAATGTCAAAGATCGATGAAGTAAATGAAGAAACCGGAACTTGCAAAATATATTCTCGTATCGACCTCTGCAAAGGATTTTGGCAGATTCCGTTCGAAGAAAATATAAAATGTACACGGCCTTTCTGTAAAATGTACACGACTCCATTTGACGTGTACGAATATATTGTTTGCCTTTCGGACGGAAAAACAATGCAGCATAGTTCCAAAAGATAAACAGTGTTCTCAAGCCACTCCTCGCAATATTTTGCAATGTGTATGTAGAGGACATCATAGTCTGCTCCAAGGATGAGACATGACACTCTGAGCACTTGACCTCTGTTTTGATGGCATTAGATGACGCGAAACTTAAGGTGCACTTCAAGAAGGTAATTTTTAAAAACAAGACTACATTTCTTGGACGCATTTCGGACGGATTTACAAGGAGCATGAAAGAAGAATACGTGGAACGTGTACTACATATGAAGACGCCTGACAATGTACACGCAGTCAGAGTTTTTAATAGCGTCGCAGGATATTTTTAGAAATTACATAAAGGATTTTGCAGCAAGATTCGGTATTGGCCATATCATCATACCAGGTCCTCACGCTACCAGACTCACTTTCCCTTTCTCTTTGAACTTAGAACGAATGCATCGAATTGTAGGACATATGCTACAATTCGATGAATTGTAGCATATGCTGAAGAGGAAGACAGGTGGTTGGATTTACTCCTATACATTCACGAAGTCGGAACAAAACTACAGCACCACTGAGTATTAGGCACTAGCTGTTGTGCTAGCGATTAGGCATTTTCGATCGTTCTAGAACGCGCCAAATCAAACTGTACACTGACCATCAGTTGTTGACTCATTTGCTGAATGGGTCTCAACGAAGGGCCGGGTTGCTCAATGCAATTGAAATTCAGGAGTTTTGGTTTTTTTGAGGCGGCGCACAGAAGCGGACAAGATTCGTCAGGCGCTGACGCACTTTCTCGACTTCCCATTGTAACTGAAGAAACAAGGAAAATATGAACTTTATATGTGGGAAGCAATAGAAGAGCTGATGTATGCAGACGGAAAGTTTCACGTGCCGGATGCTCTGAAAACAACACTTCTTGACCTTTATCACGATAGTTAGAGCAGTCAGGAGGGGCATACCGG
>NC_051186.1:84659709-84688116 GCF_013339695.2 Rhipicephalus sanguineus
AACTACGCACTTGTTGCGTGGTCTGAAGGGGAAATGTCGCGTCACTAGTAGTTACGTGATGGAATTTTAGTGACGTGAGAGAGAAAGTACATCTTTATTAGTCCAGTGCAGACGCTGAGGTTGCCCCACGCCACCCTGTTGTTCCGAAGTTTTTGGCGCCAACACGTCACGTCAATAGTTACGTGACGTTACGGGATTTTAGTGGCGAGACTAATTACTTGATTTTACGTGAATTTAGTCACGTGGCTAGTTGTTACGTGATTGTAGTCACAAAGTAGATGTGCGATGTTACGTGATTTTGGTCACGCGACAATTGCAGGCCTGGTGTACAAAAATTGTAGTCGCAGGAAACAACAACCCATCATCGATATACATATATTTTACGATCACGAGAAATTCACTTTCGTTGCTCGAAAGAGCAAGCGAAGCTGCACTCGTGCACTTTTTATCACATTTCAAAATTGTTTGGGCTTCTACAATTTTTCTGGAATTTTTGTATGCTTCATTTGCTCTATTCTTTTTTCTTCCTGGTGAAGAGCGCATATATATTGCTGTAAGTTTGAAAATATAGTCAGTTGTAAGTTCAGCTCTGTGTGTGTTTTCCAATGTCGTCCTCGTTCCTTGCGCTGTGAAACATCGAATTATGGTCTACAGCGCATTTTTGCAAACAGAAAGCAGTTGTTTTCACTTTTACATTCCGTTCCTGCTCTTTGGCAGGTGGGGACACTTGCAAGGAGCGTTGCAAGGAGAGTTTGACCGTAGTATCTTTATGATAGCTATCGTATCACAGGCTAGCCGCCGCGCGCTGTGGCTGAATGGGTTGATCATCCGTCCTGGCTGTTTGCGCGCAATCGCTGGGGCCTTGGTTCGAATCCCAATGCGGTTTTTTTCTTCTTTTTTTTTGTCTCTCTCAGAATTGCTTATGTTTGCCGCGGTGGTACAACGGTTACGGTGTTCGGCTGCAGACCCAAAGGGCACAGGTTTGACGGCGGCTCCAGCATTTTTGAACAAGGCGAAAATGCTAGAGGCTCGTGTACTTGGTTTTAGATGCACGTTACGAACTTGAAGTGGTCGAAATTTCCTCAGCCCTCCTCTACGGCATGCCTCGTAAACATATTATGGTTTGGGCACGTAGAACTCCAGCAATTATTATTACTAGTACAACGCTGCTGAAGATTTAGTTGCTTGTTTTTCGCTGAGCATTGCAACCAAGATATTTGCTGCAGTTTCGGTTTCGCTTTCGGAAATCGAGCAAGTAAAACTTCTGTTTCATTTTTTATTACCACGCAACCCATTACTTAATAACGAAGAAAAGGAACCCAGATTTTAGTTAACCTCAACCATAAGAAGGCAATACAAAACGAAACCAAGGCAAGCATGAGGGCAGCCATTTGTAATATAATGAAGCGTTTTAAAGAAGTACTCTACTATTAGAGACGACGCAGAAACGCAACCAGTAATACTAGAACCAACGCAAAGCTTGTATTGTTTAATCGTCGCCTTTTTTCTGCGGAGCAGCGTTCTCTGCTTCTGCAAGTAGTGCTGCTCTTTTGCATTACATTTACTTCCCCTCCGAAAAAGAGGGTCCCTGGCTAATTACGGACAGCTGCACAGTGACAGTGAGGCTTTAGCAAGCCATATGCACAATCTCATGCCCGGACATTGATTAATAAGTCTCAAGCGACTTGACGGCGTATATGAAGTACGAGGCTTGCTAGACAACACGGTACGGGCCGTGGTACTTCGGAAGAAGTTTCGTAGACCGACCGGGGCCACCTAGGAGTCCAGAGGCCAGGCCCGTAGCTAGGGGGTATGCCCCAAGGGCCCGCCTCCCCTCCCAAAAGTTTGACGGAGGCGGTGTTTACCGACAAGAATAATGAGAATAGGTGTTTCTCTCAAACTGCCAAGGCCTTCAGCAAGTGCCCCCTCCCTTTACCCAAGCCCTCCCCCCCACCCCCTCACTGACTGGCGGCGGAGACGGTGTGCACGGAACAGACGGCGAAACGGTAGGCAAGCAGACTCGCAAGCGAGCGCGGCCGCGCGCGCCGTTGCATACAACGACGGAGAGATCTTCAACCGGCTGCTTTGCTGCTGGGGCTTGCGTTCCTTTCTTTAATTCTCGGCACTCGCCACTTTGCTATGAAGAATGCTGTCTCAACGTGCATGCCATTCGTGACCTGGAAGTGGCGGGCGCGCGGCGATAATGCAGTCGAGAGGCATGCACGATATCAGGACTGTTTTTGTGAGGCGAAACGACACCCTTTCAACCGTTCTTTAGTGTACGCTGCTTTCCTGAAAAGCATAGGTAATTTCATAGGGAATATTAGCCGATTACACACTGCCTTTGTTGCCGCAACGCCACTTCACGCCGTTGAAAGAGTAATAAGAGGGAGTAACTAAGAGGGAAGTCCAGGCATGGACACATGCATGTTGTCTTTACTGATGACTTTCCCTTAACAGGTACCCATGTTAGCAGCAATGTACAACAGAGTGAATGAAACAGCGAGGAAGAAGACTTCAAAACTAACAAGCGCGCTTTTCGCTTTACAGTTCTGCTTACCGATTCAATGAGCCAAGTATTCGACGCTTACTAGATTGCCCTCCGCACTGTGTTCCCGAGCCAAGCCTAATTACGGTCGCCTCAGGTTTATGACTACCGTGTCGGTAATGCACTATATATATATATATATATATATATATATATTATATATATATATATATATATATAATATATATATATATATATATATATATATATATATATATGTATATATATAATATATATGTATATGTATATTTATTTATTTATTTATTTATTTATACGCAGTAAAACAGACACGCGTACGAAGCGATTTATTGACGTTTCGGCCGCGGGTCCGGCCTTCATCAGAAGACTCATCAGAAATTACCAACGCGCGCATACGCCGTTTCTGATGAAGGCCAGACCCGCGGCCGAAACGTCAATAAATCGCTTCGTACGCGTGTCTGTTTACTGCGTTCATTTACCTGGACCCAGAACATCTTTTCTCGATATATATATATATATATATTATATATGTGTGTGTGTGTGTGTGTGTGTGTGTGTGTGTGGTGTGTGTGTGTGTGTGTGTGTGTGTGTGTGTGTGGTGTGTGTGTGTGTGTGTGTGTGTGTGTGTGTGTGTGTGTGTGTGGAGAATGCCTTGCGGGTAGCACTCACTAAAAAAAGAAAAGATGCCTTTACTAACGTTCAGCCGTGACACCGCTACGTAGTTCAGTGTCTTGCGAAGCCCATGCCACAGCCCAAACGTTATGGAATGCATTTTTTTTCCGGTTTTTGATGTGTGCTACCTGGAAGTTCATCAATGTAGAAAGCGCCGCGCGCATACACCGTTTGCTCGGCATGCGTTCACTAGTAGTCGCGAAGGCAGCGCCACCTCTCAACGTCAACTCCTTTTACTCTTTTATAAGCACAGAATAAATCGAGAATGCCTAATCACGCGCGGATTATTTTAAACGCATTTTTTTAGTAAATAGCAGCGGACTGCGTACAGCATTCTGCACATCTCATTCGTGCACTATGAAGGCTTGCCCGCAGGCAACGCGACATGCCCTTGTGACTTTCAAAGCGCAATTCAACAATACAAATCCTAATCATATGGTGACAAAAGAAGCTCGTTCATGTCACTGCAATTCACAGCCAGGGTCTTGTGGACACATTTCGGTCGGTTGTCAGTCCCTTTAAGAAAGCACATCGCGAATATATATAGTGATAGAGTAAGTATTTACTCTAAAAAGGCGTGACCTCACTCATGCTCACCTCATGTTCCACGATCCCAAATATTTGTCCATAAGTAAATATAGAGAAGGTTATTGTGTATACATATTTGAACTTTCTGACTATCAAGGAGGTAATTTCCAGCGTCACTACAAAATCTGCCCTAAATGGTGGCTCTGTGCTGTACAGCACACGTGTGCGCTGTACAGCGCAGAGCCACCATTTAGGGCAGATTTAGGGCCTAATCTAAGGAAAAAAAATAACATGTTATCAGATTGACAGGAATTCAATTCTTTGACCTATTTCCACTCAGACAAAGCTGAGAGGGAATACCATGTCCAGAGGATGTTTTCTAATTCACGATAACGGCAGCGCACACGGGGGTTAAGACAGATACACAAAACACGAAAAAAAGGACGTCAGCGCTTGTGTCGCCCTTTTTTTGTGTTTTGTGTATCTGTCTTAACCCGGTGTGCGCTGCCGTTTATCGTGAATATGACCAACAACTAGCCCACAAGTACGTTTTAAGCATGTTTTCTAAAACGCGTGCATCTATGATAGCACTGTGTTATCGATGCGCATTAACCAGACTTCACACCTGTGTGCAGATATCCCTATTATTAAAGTCGAGGCTACATGCCAGTTATCGTGTCTTCTGAATATTATTAATTTTTCTTAGTCGCTTTCGCGCCTATTTCCTATTGCAACCTTTATGTTGCAGTAAATTTAATATTGAATTATATATTTCTTACTATCTATTTTACTATGATTTCCTTATCTACAATAGAGACAAAACTACCCGATACAGTGGAAGGGACTTTCACGGTGGGCCTACACGTTTGAGCCAAAAAAGAATCCCAACCAGGAATGTCTTCGCAGCTTTGACATTCCTATCAAGCCAGAAGATTCCAGGATTCAAATACGCGGCTGATGTTTTGCATCATGAAGTACAAAAAAATTACACCATCCTCCCGCTAAAGGGGACCATGAGCCGATGCGAAGCCGGAGCACTTGCACGATCGCGTTCCGTTGGCTTTCGTTGGGCATGCTACGATCTCGCGTCGTGGAACGCGAAGAGGGACGCTACGCGCGTCGTATCTTCCATCTAGCCTGGCCGTTAATTCTCACAGGGCGAGCGGGGAACGCGGTTGACAGGCGGGCGAGAGGGGGGCAGCGTAGGAGAGGAGAGAGAAGGGGAGGGGACGCGCATGCGCTCGAGCTCATCGCGGCGTTGCGCAGGAGAGAATTTCGGCATGTCTAGCCCGCGTTTCAGAGGAAGAGTGGAAAGGGAGAGGGGAAGGGGAGAGGGGAAGGCGAGAGGGAAGGCGAGAGGGAAGGGGAGAGGGTGAGTGGAGAGGGTGAGTGGAGAGAGGAAAGGGAGAGGGGTAGAGACAGGGGGAGTGGAGAGGAGGTGTGGGGAGGGTATGCGCATGCGCAGTAAGGGTGGTCACGCCGCACACCACCACCACCACCGGATTGAGCTCCGCCTTAAGATACTTCGCATCTAAAGAAAGCTCCGGTTTTGAAGACCCTCGAGCGGAGCTGTAATCATTCTATTCGACATGGGTCATTTTCCGTTGGGCTTTCAGAGGAAGAAGACTACTGCTTGAAAAGCAGTAGATATTAAAGGGGTACTGACACAAAATTTCGCGGCCGAGATAGCCTGCTGGATCGATTCCCGTGTACGTGCGTGTACCATCTGCAAAATATCGACAGCGAATAAAGCTTGGACGGTATTTTATGTGAATTTCGAAGTTCGCGAGCGCGACCCAGCATTAGAGGCCGCACCTGGTGCATTTACACCCTTTGAGGTGACCCGAGGTGACCCACCCCTACTTCCCCTACGTAACCGTTGCAGCCGGTACAAGTTATGATGACGTCTAGCCGCCATTTCTGTTTTGAAGCGCTTCCCGACGAATCACTCCTCGCCAGCGGGTCAAACCTGAAGTGATTCGCCACGTCGAAAATTCCTTCCATCCCCGCCGCAAGAAAATCGTCGCCATCAGACGACTATGAGCCCGACGACGACAGACCACGCGGAAATGCGTCACTGTTCGTTGTGCTCACGTGACCCGCGCGTTTCACTCGCTAGGTGGTGATAGTTGCACCCGGCGGCTTGTCGTTTTTGGAGCTCTGTCAAACCGAAACTGAGGCTGTGTCGGTAATGAGGAGCTTGTAATTAATTATCTGCCACGCGCTGCAGCAAACGATGTGCCGTGTTATGACTGACAGGCCCCCAGCAACACATTGCAGCAAAAAAAACGCGGGGCGAAAATTTTGTGTCAGGACTCCTTTAAGGGAAAAAAGCAGATTTCGCTAGGCTTTATCTGGTTGAAGTCTGGTATTTTTCAGTCATAGCTACGAGCGAAAAACTACTTATCAAAATTCCTGTGCGCATAAACACCATCGTTCTCTTAAGGGAACCTCCTGGAAAGAAAGGTTTAAGATTTCCTTTGGAATGCCTGCACATCTTCGTGGCAACAGAAGGAGCTCCACTCACAACTGAAGAAATTTCCACATGCTGGGTGAACGAAAGGAGGGGGAATTAGCGGGTTCGCTTTTCTCTGATATGTGTCTTGTGACCCGTTGTTGAGCAAGTCAAATGCATTTTGTATTCTACATCAGGAGTGATAGAGAATAAAGAAGTGATTTTGAGAGATTGTAGGAATAGTTACTATGTTATGATGCATTAACAATCGTTGTTGTCAGCGCAAAAACGCCAAAATTCGCTCTTCTGAATTTCTTTGCGCTGATCAAAGTGGACGATTGGGCCAGTAGGTGATTCATGATCGACTTTGTGCTTGCTGTAGTGCAAAGTTGAACGAGACTACGCCTACAGAACATGAAAATAGATCTTCAGGAGAACTTCCAGCTCATTAGAGTAACCTATTGGTGTATCTGCGCCAACAGGATTCAAGACAATCACATCCAGCATATGAGTCAGTCGACCGTGAGAAAAAAAGGGAAAAAAAGAAAAAGAAGAAATGCAATTAGGATAGATAAGTGCCTTTTTTTAGCTCGATAGACGGCAGATCTAGAGATTATTACACAACACGTCAGTCGTATATGTTCTACTATACCTTCATACCCAACAAAAAAACTAACCAATTTCACATTTTCCGGTGTACAAGATCATCTTTCAACGACTGTATCATTTCTGCACACCCGCTTAGACGGCGCCAAGCTTGCGGTGGCAGCCACATTTCAATAATAACTAAATGAAAACAAATAAAAACAATCTTTAACTTCCTTTTTTTTACTCTCATTCCTAGCGTTCTCAAACTTATCCAGTTGTAATTTGAGGTAACGCAAGGAGCAAACGAGCATCACCCAAGTGGTACACGAAAGGAAATTCGGTTTATTATGCAACCACAATATCCTGTTCGCACCCAAACATAATGGTACCCGCTAGCTGAAAAAAGAAACTCGGAAAGCAGCATGCTGCTCCAATATCCCACCGGTACGGCAGCGCAAGAAACTAAACAAACAAACAAACAAATAAAAACACGATTCTCTTTATGCATCGTGGGCGCGTCTATAACGGCCAGACATTTGGCATGGCACGTCTAGAAAAACTGCCAATTCATTGCCAGTCGTCGCCGTCGAGATAACGCCGACAAACAGCGCTCTCTTTTCTGCGCACCGAGGTGAAGCGAGTCTCGGGGCGTGTGTACTGTTTCTTTTGATTCTATTTTATTTAGTGCCGCGTCACTGCATACGTCATGGCGGGACTTTTGAATTCTTTAAGGTCGATACGCCACGTGGTGTCGTTCACGCGAACTAGGCCGCTGGTGTCCAGAAAAGCTGCATATGACGTGCGCGGAGCCGTCCCTGTATTCGGTAGAATTGTACGGCAGAGTAAATTCACCTTCCAGAATTGGTGTCCGTACCTCTTTAAGAAAAGAAGAGACAAGGGTTTCTAGTAGTGCCATGCATTACTGCACTCGCAGAAATATATAGATTCCGACAATTCACCTTGCCTGAGGCGTCCGCATGTTCTAAATTTTGGATCATGCGGGTATATCCTTCGCGGTGCACTCAGGTCTTTCCTTAGCCATACGAGATCCACGGCCACTCGATCTCCCCCCTTTGGTGCGGCCCGCCGAGTGCTCCTCTCCGCCTGTGAAAGCGGTAGTTCCCTTTCAACCCGCTGCGTCGGCTATGGCGCTCGCCATCGGCGACGCGGGGGTTTCTTCCAAAGCTCCCTTGAGCCACAGTGAGCTGTGTGCGCGGGCAGTTTCATGTGATTCTGCTCAGTGTTTTTTCATGCTTCACTTGAGACGCTCTTGTTAACAAGCTGCACTCACTTTAGCTGGAATAGAGGCAGATGACTGGCTGAGACATATCAGCGCAATGAATAAAAGGATGAACACAGGAAAGAAAGCGAGACAAGCGTTACTCCCACCAAGTGTTTATTAGCAGGGAAGGGTGCCTGATATATATTCTTTCGTCCCGCAGTGCGCATACAAGAATAAAGTAACACGTATACATCAGAGGCGTTGGCGCATATATTCAAACTAGGGGTCCAGCAAAGCGATAGACGGCTCACTTTGCTGGACTCCTAATTTGAATGTACACGCAACCGTCTCCAATGTACACGTGTTACTTTATTCCTGTATGCGCATGCGTGACGAATGTATATAAATAAGGAATCCGGCCTGTCCTGCTAATAAACAGTTATGAGTAACGCTTGCCTCTGTCTTCTTTTTTCTTAATTGCAACATAGACTTTTAAGGCACACTATTTTGTGTAATATTTTATATCAGCGCTGCCTATGTGTCCTCTTCTCGTCCCGTGTCTAGCGCTGTTTTTATTCTTTGTTTACTATTTTCTGTGTATATGTACGGCGTTTTTTTTTTCTTTTTTTCTAAAGGAGCGAGCTCCAGAAACCAAAACTGGGCTAAATTTCACGGGAGCGTAAAGCGAGCCTAAGCATCTTCCACTTTTAAAACAATTGTAATCGAAATGGGGCAATTCCTGATCGTAAAAGAACTAAAAAACCCTAATCCTGCATCTGTTTGAATCAAATTGAGCCAGATCCATTAAACCAGCGCTGCGTCAACAATCGTGACCAAAACAATGAACATATGAAAGCATCCAACCTATTTAATTTGTGTTCTTTGCTTTAGTCCGTCCGTTCCACAATTGGGTTTTCTTGGGCGAGTTGGTACTTACTCAAGGACATAAAGCTGTTGGGCAAAACTCGAATATAATGAGTAAGAGGCCGACTTTCCTACTTTCTGCTTCTTAGTGTTTCTTTTCGAGTTTTGCGCTATAGCATCATGTCCTTCTTTCGCTCCAAGACAGTACATTTGAAATAGAAGACAACTGAAATGAAGATATTTGTTTAGAAGGGAGGTGGCTTGGGCTAGTTGGTATGCCATGATGAATGCTAAAGTACGAACTGAGAACTAAAGGACAAGGATACACACGAAGATGAGCGCTAACTTCGAACTGAGTTTATTGTACAGAATACGAAGATATTTACCTAAAAAATCACAAAGAACAACAACACGTGACAAATGACGAGCAATGCAAAATTATATTGGTCGCACAGATCTATCCCTTGAAGAAGAAGTGATCCGACATGGCGCGGCATAAAACGAGCTAAGGAGAAGAGCTGAAGCATTTTTTGAAGGCCCCAGCATTAATAATGTTAATGCAGATGATTAAGACGTAGTGACTTCAGTGTCAACCGAAGTTTAATATGTATTTTATTTATAAAGGCACGAGCGAATCTATTTGCGCGTCGTGACGTATTTATTTCCGTGACATAAACCATAGTATAACATTATTCGGACAAGTATTCGTAAATAGTCTCAGATACGCATGATTTATTACTCAGTTGTTGCAGGATTTCATAAGGGGAGGACTTTGTGGGAAATTGGTTTCCGAGAAAGTTTGAGCATGTTTTCTAGCGAGCTAAGACGTCTTGCCCAGTTGGCAAAGAATGGACTCAGTAGCTTTTTGATAGACAGCTCGGACTTTTAAACCAAACAGCCGTCCAGAAAAACAAAATGGCATCCCATGCTGACCGCACGACGGCAGGACACGACTGTCACAAAATAGGGAGGATTAGTGGGGTTCGACCTTCGCGCGAAGCTGGTGCAAGCAGGTGCAAAGGCGATTACTTCGACGATGTGCAGCGCCCTCACCTCCCGTCGTGGCCAGTCAGTCAACTTCTCCTTTCACGTGGGCTCTTTTGTTCGGGAGACGAATCGGCAGGCCGCACCAGAGGGGGAGATCGAGCGGCCGTGCGAGATCCTTCAGAAATGTTCAGTTTCTGTGTAGTGTGAAGTGGTTATTATGCGCTTTAATGAATGCACAGAACATCACGGCCGCTAGCATAAAACAAGATATTACCAAAACAATAGCCACTTCTTAACAAATATAGAGGTCCATTGCATAAAATTTCTGAGCCATAAAGCACAAATATGCGGAAACTTTAGCTAAGCGCGCAACGGAAATATCAGCGCAACCCTGCAGTAAGCATCATTTTTAAACATTAGGCTCATTCCTGGTTTAATAATTATGATATTCAGTTTACTTCTAGGCAGCCGTTGGAATACCTAATGCCCTGTACAGAGTACGCCAGCACACTGCAGTGTTGAATTTTTCGTGGATAAGTGTGTATCACTTGCAAGTGACTGTCCCCCACCAAGTGGTCTTTTTAATTTGTAATATTTAAGGCACGTTTATTGCCTGAAAAAGGCGCCGGCAACTGCTCCTCTCTGACGCAATATTTACACTCTATTGCATTACTACTTTATTGCACTCTATTGCAACAGTTAAACATATGTGTTATGCATACTTACCTCAACAGTACTAAAAGTACAATTGTTAGCTGGAACGACCAAGTGAAACACACAGCAATTCATGCGTCTCAAGCCCAGTACATTGCGCACAACGACAGGAAATTCGCCAACGGCTGCAGTAACGCAATCAATACAGCGGAAAGGATATACGGGTCATTCCACGCCATCTGTCCCAGCCTTGGCGCTCGACCACCTGCGATTTGAACGAAAAAAAATCGAGCACTCTCTATCCGAAGCCAGAAGTCTTCCGCCAAAATATTTTAGGCGAAAAAATATTTTCAGTGCCGCAAACCCGTATGTGAAGTTTTTCGGAAAGCTAGAAACTATGGCTCGTAAAATGCGTTTTCAAACATTCTCTTCTTCATAAATTAGGCAAGGACAATTTTACCCTACATAACGATCGTCGGTTTCTCACTAATAATAAGTTTCACGAACGCTTACGCTTTCGTGGGTTTTTTATGCGGCCTTAAATATGCACAAAATGGTCCATATTGGGGATTTTTTCATAGAAAAGCGACATTCAGTGAAATGTAATATTTTCTTTTAACTGATCGGCAGAAAGTTTTACTGTAGGCAAAAAATAGCTTGAGACGCATACGGCGTGATATGGTGTGTACAGCTGGCGACAAAGTTGCAAAAAAGTTCATTCTCGCACATGTTCATTCGTAAATTTAACGTTGAAGTGTTCCGAGCAAAATAATGCTAAATAGCGTATTTACTAGCAACATTAGTTGTCTACTGACTGAGAAAGTTTTATCAAACTACTTTTTGGTTTAAGCAAGAAAAAACGTTTTGAATTTGTGTTCTGCCGGTTTCTCTTCTTGCCCGTGTTTTGTGTCCGCAGGAATGCGTCTAGCGGTAAGTACAACCTATCTGATCGCGAGGTTCGCCACGGAACAGCTAGACAACCTAATCATCTTTGCCCTGCTTATATGAATAATTAACTAGCGAGTATTGTCCTGAGTCAACGAGAAATGCGAACCCCACTAGAGAGAATTTAACAACATGCAGCTGTCCATTGAAGGCCGGCATAGTGTGCTTACGCAACAGCGGGAAGTGACACTGATGCGTGCAACAATGGGAGCTAACGAGAAACGGTAGCAAAGCAATGTAAAACCAAGTAATCGAGAACGTATGGAACGCATTCAAGATACGCCCAAGTAAAAAAAAAACTGTTCATGAACATAAAATTAGAGAAGGAGGACAAACAAGCGTACCAGAGAAGCGAATATGAAAACACAAACAAACGCCTTTTCGTTGTCTTGCTCTCTTCTCTTGCATCCGTGTTCACGTCTGTTCCCTTCTTTCATAATGAGCCCCTAACAACTGGCACAAATTTTTGTTATTATAAACTATCTCGTTGACTAAGCTAAAAATGAACAACTGTGCGGGTAGAGTTCTTCTAGGTGTACCCATGCAGTTCCAAATACCGACTCCCTATTTAAGCAAGATTCACTGGTTCGCCGGGAAACTTTTGTTTCTCAAAACAAAGTTTCGTTTGAAATGCTCATAAGGAGCCGTTTTTTTTTCTTCTATGCAATCCGAGATAAAGCCATGGCTCTCACCACTGATGCGGTAAACGCAATTTGTCTTCTCGATCTTTCACCGGCGGTGCGAGAACAGCAGGGGCACACAAGGGCAAGGCCAAGAAGACCCTAATTAGCATAGAAGAAAGGTGTCGCAATCAGCCAGCGGTGATAAGGCTTCTCTGCCCATTGCCGACAGCAGGCCGCTTCAGGTGTACAGGTAGATTGGGAAGGTACAAAAAAGAGACGCTGCATTTCTAATCAGTGATGATATCAGCGTGCACTCTGACTTCTGACCTTGTTCTGTTTTAGTTGTTTTTTTCAGCCACCGCAGAAGCTACCTATCCCTTTTCACGAGAGACCTCCCTGGAGCGTCGTTATAGCAACAAGAGAGAAATCCCTTGCTGCCTTTTTTACTAGAATTTGCGCTTGGGTTTCACGTTCACTGGTGGTAAAGTGGCCCCTCTTTTATACATAAGTTGTGGTCAAAATCTTTTTTTTGTCGCCTTGGTTTCACCGCCAGCAACCACGATATGCTGGTTTAAATAAAGTTACGTAATCTTGTCGCAATGAAATTTTACAAACTCGAAAAATCTTAGCAACATCGACCGCCTTCGGAGAAAAAAAAACCAGCACGCTTGCGTTCAACGAATGCACATGAATATTTATTATCTTATTTACATGAAGAACAGGCTTCAAGGCAGTAACGTGCATTCAAAGAGGCACGGACTTATCCAAGGCAGTAACGTGCATTCAAAGAGGCACGGACTTATCCTTTTTGCAAGGTTCATGTGGCATGTATCAGATGAAAATCTCCATGAGCAAGACATTGCTAAATGAAGCCTATTTCGTTAAATATTAGTTTAATACATTTACGCAAAACTTTAACTATGTAAAGGTGCAGGTATATAGCAATGCCCCAATTGACATAACGATGATTCCGTAAAAATATCTTCGCTTTTCTACCACACGTTTCAATTTTACAAACATCAATTTTACTACCATCCATCCATCCATCCATCCATCCATCCATCCATTCATTCATTCATTCATTCATTCATTCATTCATTCATTCATTCATTCATCCATCCATCCATCCATCCATCCATCCATCCATCCATCCATTCATTCATTCATTCATTCATTCATTCATTCATTCATTCATTCATTCATTCATTCATCAAGCGTGTTGAAATGCGATTTTCAAATTTTCCTGAGAGCGTGTCATTCATATAATGCAATAGTGTATAGGCTTCAAAAGCTCTGTAACGAAGCGCCCGTGTCCACGCGATGAATATTGTTCTTTAACACACCTAGGGCGCAGTTGTTTACAATTGCAGCAAATCTCCGCCATTGCGAACACAATTCCGCCGGTGCGAACTCGTTTTCACGAGGCGCTTCCCATTTACCAGCTTATTAAATTGCCACGCAACGGGGGAGCCTTGTATTAGTGCCTGTGTGCCTGCTCATTTACCATTACTGTACAAAAAAAGTGTTCTCGATTGGAAAACGGAGGACAAGCGGATGTTTTGTTTCTGCGGTAAATATAAACTTACAATTTTCATTTAAAATGGAAGCAGTATATATTAATGCGAAGCATTTCTTAGGGAACCTTTGGCACTTTGAGCGTTTCTGTCTACGTATCTATCTATCTATCTATCTAGCCGCCTACGTCCGGGGGCTCTCATGATCGTTTCCTTAACTTGGTGTAGACCAAAATTGGCATGGGAGGGTAAGAAGATTTGACGAATATGACTGTCCGGTCAATGACATGAATAACGTGAAAATCCTGTCGTGCACGTCGTCAAACCCTCTCCTCCTGACACGTGTGGCACATACCTGTTTACCATGGGCCGCGGTGCATGGGTATGCGCCACAGGTGATTGACAGTTTATATCCACCCGGGAACGGCGAGAACTGACATTAAATGCGAGAGCGTTAAGAAAAACCGACATCGGCAGCGTTGACCCGACGAATGGAAAGAATGAAAATTAGGATCCCAGCAGGAATCGAACCCAAGCATTCTGCGTGGCAATCAGGTAGTCTACCACGGAGCCACGCCTGGTCTATAAACTGGTTTGGAAAAACAGCCTACGCAGGCGTAGTGTCGGTGCAACGTCAATTGTGGTTGTGGTGCTTGCTATCTAATTTTACAAGAAAGCAATAAAAACTACATGATACTCCTATGGTGTGTATACTCCTACGATACAGGCATCATATCAGATTAGCGTCTGTGGTTCCAGCGTTGGCTCCGCTTCTATAGCAGTCTGATAAACATTACATTTGTAATCCTATGATTCAGCAAGCTATATTGAAGCATTGCTTGACCCCGGAGGAATACATTAAAGAAAGTTACGTATGATATTCAGATCATCGCACCGTAAAGTGCACTTAGTCCGCCAAAACGACGCAGTGTCCTCTTCATTTCTTACGAGGCTGGGCGATGGCCTCATGCTGACCGAGGATGATGCCAGATTGATTGACAGCCGCTTTGTAGACTAGGCTACGTAGGTCACATATGCCCAGGTTGTCTACTATTACGACACGCGCCATCCACTGATGTTGGTCTACGTAGCACTATCCAGGACTACTAGCCCTGACGGCCTATACCTCACCAAAGCTAAGGGTGACCTCAGGTTCCGACAAGTCACCTGCTCTATCGACTGATAGTGTGTCGACGAAATGACCTAGGCATCCACGATTTCCAACAGCTGTACTATACTTCATAATTCACTACACATGCACCCCTCGTCACCGCGATCACGACCTGAACCGATAACAAGTCATGACCAGCTGCTGGTGCTCACTGATCAAGGGGATGATGACTTTGTTCAGGAACTGTCAAGAACTTCTTCAACACGTGCACACGGGTTCGTGAAACGTGCGTGCGTTCTCTGTCAGAATGGACAAGTATAAGCACTATATATCAGCTTACCGCTTCTGATGTTGGTATAATACCCACGTTGCCGTTGGCAGCGTTACCCAACCATAAACAACTGGTTATATAACACCTATGCGGCTCTTCAACATATATGTGTGCGTATAAAATTTATACAAATCGTTAGCGTCATTTTGTAACGTTTCGCTCAGTAAAAAAAAGCCGGCAGATCCCACGCACTGTGGGAATCGATGTAATGCGAAGCAGCCAGCAAAGAGCTGCATACATCGTCTTGTATGTCATTGAGGAAAATGCGTGTGATGGTTTTCATGTTAACTTCTATTATTTATGTTCGTCACACAGTAACGTCGCGCAATACCAACTTGGGGGTCGATCAACCTAGAGAAACGGCCGCCAGGGCACCATGAGCGTGGCACGTAAGTCATGCTGTACATGACATGTGTGTCATGACTTTCATGTTAACTCGTGTTATTTATGTTCGTCACACAGTCACGTCGCAAGATACCAATTTTGGTGTATATCAAGCTAGCGAAACGGCCGCCAGCGCACCATGAGCGTGGCACGTAAGTCATGCTGTACATGACATGCGTGTCATGATTTTCATGATAACTCGTGTTATTTATGTTCACCACACGGTCACGTCACAAGATACCAATTTTGGTGTATATCAATCTAGCGAAACGGCCGCCAGCGCCCCATGAGCGTGGCACGTAAGTCATGCTGTACATGACACGCGTGTCATGATTTTCATGTTAACTCGTGTTTTTATGTTTGTCACACAGTCACGTAGCGCAAGACCAATTCCGGGGTAGATCAAGCTAGAGAAACGGCCACCAGCGCGCCATGAGCGTGGCACGTAAGTCATGCTGTACATGACATGCGTGTCATGATTTTCATGATAACTCGTGTTATTTATGTTCGTCACACGGTCACGTCGCAGGATACCAATTTTGGTGTATATCAATCTAGCGAAACGGCCGCCAGCGCCCCATGAGCGTGGCACGTAAGTCATGCTGTACATGACATGCGTGTCATGATTTTCATGATAACTTGTGTTATTTATGTTCGTCACACGGTCACGTCACAAAATACCAATTTTGGTGTATATCAATCTAGCGAAACGGCCGCCAGCGCCCCATGAGCGTGGCACGTAAGTCATGCTGCACATGACGTGCGTGTCATGATTTTATGATAACTCGTGTTATTATGTTCGTCACCGGTCACGTCGTAAGAGACCAATATTGGTGTATATCAAGCTAGCGAAACGGCCGCCAGCGCCCTGTGAGCGTGGCACGTAAGTCATGCTGCACATGACATGCGTGTCATGATTTTAATGATAACTCGTGTTATTTATGTTCGTCACACGGTCACGTCGCAAGAAATCGATTTTGGTGTATATCAATCTAGCGAAACGGCCGCCAGCGCCCCATGAGCGTGGCACGTAAGTCATGCTGTACATGACATGCGTGTCATGATTTTCATGATAACTCGTGTTATTTACGTTCGTCACGCGGTCACGTCGGAAGAGACCAATATTGGTGTATATCAAGCTAGCGAAACGGCCGCCAGCGCACCATGAGCGTGGCACGTAAGTCATGCTGTACATGACATGCGTGTCATGATTTTCATGATAAGTCGTGTTATTTATGTTCATCACACGGTCACGTCGCAAGATACCAATTTCGGTGCATATCAATCTAGCGAAACGGCCGCCAGCGCCCCATGAGCATGGCACGTAAGTCATGCTGTACATGACATGCGTGTCATGATTTTCATGATAACTCGTGTTATTTGTGTTCGTCACACGGTCACGTCGCAAAATACCAATTTTGGTGTATATCAATCTAGCGAAACGGCCGCCAGCGCCCCATGAGCGTGGCACGTAAGTCATGCTGTACATGACATGCGTGTCATGATTTTCATGATAACTCGTGTTATTTGTGTTCGTCACACGGTCACGTCGCAAAATACCAATTTTGGTGTATATCAATCTAGCGAAACGGCCGCCAGCGCCCCATGAGCGTGGCACGTAAGTCATGCTGTACGTGACATGCGTGTCATGATTTTCATGATAACTCGTGTTGTTTATGTTCGTCACACGGTCACGTCACAAGATACCAATTTTGGTGTATATCAAGCTAGCGAAACAGCCGCCAGCGCACCATGAGCGTAGCATGTAAATCATGCTGTACATGACATTCGTGTCATGATTTTCATGTTATGACTTGTCATTTATGTTCGTCATACAGTCATGTTACGCCATACCAATTTTGGTGCACATTCGATTAACCAAGCGACCAGGAGAGCAAGAAGTCGTAGGCGGCTAGATAGATAGATAGATAGATAGATAGATAGATAGATAGATAGATAGATAGATAGATAGATAGATAGATAGATAGATAGATAGATAGATAGATAGATAGATAGATAGATACGGTCAAAGTCGCAGAAGTTCGCTAAGAAATGCTTCGCATTTAAAATTACGCCACAGTCACCTTCTCGCCGCATGCTTCGCTTAACATCGACTCCCATGACACGTGGGATCTGCCGAATTTTTTTTTATACGTCGAGGTGTGTACTTTGGATTTCTTACAGTAAATGAATCAGTTCCGCTTGCGTTAAAGCGGCCCTGGAACAATTATGCAGCATGGTCAGAGAAAGTTGCCCGTCGGTAGTCGAGGCTCCTGAGAACACACGAGCTAAGCGTTATAGAGCAGCGCGCCAGCACGCGCCTGGAATTTGCAAATCTTTCTTAAAGTGAGATAGAAATCGCTCCCTCTGCTCTCCGCAACTGATCCCATTGACCCAAACGACCGCGCCGCGAGCCCAAAGTCCGCGGCCATCGGCTGATTTGAGCATCGTGAGCTGCATAGTTACCGCGGAGGCCGCGGGAGGCCGCCACGTGCCCGCGCGCTCGCTCGCGATCACACTATAAGTAAGCAGTGCGTTCGAAGAAAAAAACGAAGTGAAAGCGCCATGTCCTGTCATCGAAAGTGCGTGCATCGGACTTACGAATGCGCGTGCTCGCTCAAAGGCGCACAGCACAACAGCTGCGTTATCTGCAATTAACGATCCTTGGCTTGGGGCATAGTGTGTGTGTTACCGCCGCGGCGCTATACCACAGAAAGGGCTCAAGGTCATGACGCCCGCTGACGAACGGACGCATGTTCTTGTTCCCGAGACATCTCCCCCCTGCGAATCTTTCAGCGCGCTCGCTGGTACGAAAAGAGAGAGAAAGCGCTTAAAGCGTGCGACAAATCGCCCGACGCTCCAGTCCTACTTGACGGAATCTAAAAGTTTTTGCGGCGGTCCATTCCTGAGGCAATAAACTCTTTTAATGAATATAATCAGATCATTACTTTCAAAAGCGCTGCAAGGCCCCTATAAGTTGAAGAAACAATTCGGAAGTTTTGAAACATCTTCGGAGCATGACAGCCTTGACGGGTGTTCACGCTTCAGCGTAATTTCAATGCTGCCTCTCATTTTCGTAGTCAAGGCCAGGCCAGTTGCTCGGTACGCCCCGCAGTTTTTCTCGACTTTGGCACGCTTCTGGTACATCATGACGTTTTCCTAACCGTATGAGTCACAAGCAGGCACTCGTCCATAAGACACTTGTTTATACCGCTTCACATGAACCGTTGTACGCTACGTACTTGTCAGCCTAAATCAGTCTATTACCAATGTTCATGCATATTTATAGTAAAATAGTGTAAACTCAGTAACCTTAAGTTGCATATCCCAGATGCAACGCTACTCTTGTATTTTTGTGTGGAGAAACAGTGAGTGGAGTCACGGTATGCGCGAAGCAACAGATGAACACTGAGCGTTTTATTTCACTGACACGTTTAATTATTGAGCTTAAGCAAGATTCGAGATGCTTACACAGTTAATGAAACGCAACCTATTTCATCTGCTTTCCAGCTCAATCATAAATTTCGTAATTGGTGATAGGTAGCAGCGCTTCAATTACACAGCTATGTGTAGTTTTCAGAATATTACGGGCATATGAATTGGGAAGCGCAGTAACTTTATTTGCACTGCATATGAGGTATAAAAGTTAGGAATTAACGGGCTTAACAGCGTAGTACTAATAAAAAAAAATGTGCATGCGATTTCGACAACACTTTGTTAATACGAGATGGCACACAAATAATTATTGATAAGGTGCACGTAACTAGCTGCCGTGATGCCTATTATTCTTTTGAAGGAAAGCAGATGATTTTTTCAAGGGCTCGTTTATCTTTGTTAGACACAATATTAATGAGAACTAACAGACAATAACGTCACGCACGTCCGAATGCAGGAGCCACCTTTCATCCGACATCGCTTCCATTTCAGATCATGGCTTGTGTATTTCCACCTTTCATAAATACTTACTTCAAGGCGCAGATAGAGCATATGGTAGAATATTTTATTATTTTTGTATACTGTTCATTTCTCTTCGTACCCGAACTTGAATTCAGTTGTATCAGCCTAACATCGTATCCTGATATGTATCGTAGTTCTCATGAATTTGATGTTAGTTGGTGTTCACTTGTGTTCGTCATATTATGTACCCCACTCTTCTCTGTAGAGTTTTCTTTAATCTCCCCCACCCTGTCCCCATGTGTAGGGTAGCAAACCGGTTGTCCCATACTGGTTAACCTCCCTGCATTTCCTTCTCTATTATTTCTTCTTCTTCTTGTGTGATTCAGTGAAATTATTGAAATGAAAAAAAAAAAGTTCAGCAATACAAAAAGAATACGTCGTGATTGTGACATGAACAAAACGACTGCCACCGAGGGGAATAAAACGAGCGCCCAACGACTACAACGATCCCCCGAAAAGAAGCGCGCGCCCAGGCTCCGCGATAAACCCCGTTCCTAAAAGGAGGCGCCAGACTTGAATTATGACATGTCGCGCGCAGGGCCTGAAAACGACGGGACGTTGCCCTGGGCGTGAACAAAGGGGACCGCGGTTATCCGCGAGGGAGCGGGCGCATCGTACATAAAAACGCGCTTACGGCCGTTTGCATTGTATGTCCCACCCCTTCACTCTTCGATATCCGAATTTATCGCGCAGTTCTGTTTATTTCAGTGTGCCTGAATTACGAGAGCGAGAGAAACTATGACGGCGCCCCCTAGGAAGTGTGTTGGGAACCGAATTATCTTAAAATAGGCTGCGACTGCTCTAAACTAAGCAGTAAATTAAGTAGCTTGTCCAATGTACCTTGTCTTTACGTTAGCGCTCACCGATTTCTCCGACTGAATCATAAACCACTGCGTCTTCTTAGTTAAGTGGTAATCGTACACTACGGCGTCTTCTTAATTAGGTAAGTGGGTATGTTACGAAGCCGAGCGTTGGGTGAGAGAAGGCCTGAAACGAAAGAAGGAAAGGGTGCGTCACTTTATATAAAAGGTAATATTAGTAAAGGCATCCTTTCTGATCGGTCCTCCTCTTATGTAATTTACACGTCGCGACACTGACGATGAATTGAATTAGCGGTATGCTGACCAGCACTAGAGAAGGGATGAGGGAGTTTGCAAGTTAAGGGTGTAAAGAGAAAGAGAGATAGAGAGACAGGGAAAACATGCACAGTCAGCATTGTGCGGTACGCAAAATCACTCTTGAATCGCGATTAACTCAAATAGTCTGGAGCCTCTTCATAAAGTCTGTCTCGTTAAATATTTGAACTGTGCCTTCTTCGATCTCAGCTGTGATGCTTCTAAGCGAAGCTTTCGAGGTGAATATGACCATATAAGTTATAAAGGACATTTGCAGAAGCCGCCGGGCGTATCGTGATAAGTAACGAAAGTCAAAGAAAGACATGTGGCAGCAATCAAGTTGTGACAGTTACACAGTTCCCTTTTCGGCGCCGCCTCGACTACAGACCAACGCGGTGTTACGTCCTGCAAAAATAAATTACTTATACCCTACGGTCACAGGACAGTGCCAGCACTGTGGGGATATGGCGGACACCTACCACATGGTGTGGGCCTGTCAAATCAACACAGCCCTTACTCCTCACCCAAACCCTACACGAGAGGACTAGGAGGCGTCCTTGCTCGGCTGCTCAGACCTTCACGCACGACAGGGCTTGGTACAGCAAACCGGGGCGGCTGCTTAGCCAATGGGGTGCCGAAATAGAGAGTCCACCTAGTCTGTAGGAACCTCTGAAGAAGTTCCACACCTCCCTTTTGTTTCACCACCACCTCAGTAGATTCTTCAAGCGAACCTTGTGTTGCCTCACATGTGCCGAGGGCGTTGTCGGTGTATCCGTGAAACAACTCGGCGCCCAAGAGCGCCAAGACGTGTTGTTGACGCGCCTACTTGTATGCGCCATTTTCAAATAACCGATGCTAGCTCCATCGTAGGCTTATCGGCGATCAGTCATTTCTGATGCGGCGATATAATCTTTTGTTGAGGTTATCGAGGTCACATATGCCACATTTCATTCTTACGTAGATATGAACCCATGACCGTCGTAGTTGCCTGTAGCGATTGAAGCGTTGCGCTGCTAAATACGTGGATAAAGGACGATTCCCGGCGTGCATGAAGGAAAGATTTAGGAGGAAGATTGAGCAATGCCATTGAAAATAAAGGAAGAAAAGAGAGAATGAAAGACAGGAAAAAATAAAGACAGAAAGAAAGGACGGTATACGTCAGGTGCGCAAACGCCAATCTTCGCTCGCCCCCATTTTACCAGGTGTCAAGGACCCCTGAGTTTTTGAACATTTTGTTTGCGTGAAAGAGAACAGGAAGACTTTTAACTGGTCGACAATGTTTTGGGAGTCGCGAAAGATATGTTCCCAGGATTCTTGTGCCATTTTCTGTTCCTTAAAGAAGAAAGATGGGGTTCGTTAAACGATCGTGTTAAACCCAAAAGGAAACGCAGCTCTCTGTCCTCAACACTCTCCTCTAACCATCGATTCACGGTCGCCTCCTTTTCACGAAGCGCCGCAGTTTATATTGCGGCCATATTGAGCAAGTTGATCTCGGCTGCCTTCCCTCTGCCTCAATTCGTGGCGTTTCGTAGTATTTCGAATTCACCACTGAACGAGGGTGCCATTTACCTCCGGCCATCCCTCTCTTCACCGCAGGGGGTCGATCGTGTAAAGCAAAAGAGCAGACAAGAGAAACCGAAATGGCACTTCGAGCAATTCTGTGTTTGGAGCAACAAGAGCTAAAATGTCCTTAGTACGTTCATTGCGTTCATTGCGAAGATTTTTAATTTACACTTTACCTTTGTATTTCTTGAAATGTCTTATCGTCCTGATATATATATATATATAAATATATATATATATATATATATATATATATATATATATATATATATATATATATATATATATATATATATATATATATATATATATATATATATATATTTGTGGCTCTTTGTTCTGCAGGTTTTCTATGTCGCATGCCCAGTGACCAATGCTGGAATGCTGGAGTGACAGAGGCCTTATCAATGCGCACCCGTTCTTTCTAGAATGTTCTGCAGAAATAATGTTCACTGGCATTTTGCTTGCCAAAATTATGACTATGAGGCACGCCGTAGTGGAGTGCTCGGGACTTCTCGATCATCTGGTCTTCTTTAATCAGCACTAACATCGCACAGTACGCGGGCCTCTATCACTTCGCCTCCCCCGAAATGCAACCGCCGCGGCCGAGCACCGTAGGTGCGTTACCACCGCTGCGGACCACAAAAAGGAGAAGAGTGTTTTAGATGCGAAGTATCTTAAGGCGGAGCTCAATCCGGTGGTGGTGGTGGTGGTGGTGGTGGTGGTGGTGTGCGGCGTGACCACCCTTACTGGGCAAGCACATACCCTCTCCACACACCTCCTCTCCACTCACCCTCTCCCCTCCCCTCTCCACATTCCCTCTCCCCTTTCCCTCTCCCCTTTCCCTCTCCCCCTCGCCTCTCCACTTTCCCTCTCCACTTCCCTCTCCCCTTCCCCTCTCCACTTCCCTCTCCCCTTCCCCTTCCCACTTCCCCTCTCCCCTCCCCCTTTCCACTCTTCCTCTGAAACGCGGGCTAGACATGCCGAAATTCTCTCCTGCGCAACGCCGCGATGAGCTCGAGCGCATGCGCGTCCCCTCCGCTTCTCTCTCCTCTCCCACGCTGCCCACCTCTCGCCCGCCTGTCGACCGCGTTCCCCGCTCGCCCTGTGAGAATTAACGGCCAGGCTACATGGAAGATACGACGCGCGTAGCGTCCCTCTTCGCGTTCCACGACGCGAGGTCGGTAGCATGCCCAACGAACGCCAATGGAACGCGATCGTGCAAGTGCTCCGGCTTCGCATCGCCTCATGGTCCCCTTTAGCGGGAGATGGTGTAATTTTTCTGTGTTCCGTTAGTTTGCGCTGCCAATATTCCAGTATGAATGATTTTTTCTGAATAATGTGCTTGTTTGTATGCTGAAAAATTCAACCTTGATAATGACTGCCACGGAAGACGCTACGTAAGTGTTGACAATATTATCTCCGTTCTAAAGCACATATAGGAAAATTAGGGGAACAAAGTGATGTAACAAGCACCACTTAGTTGGATGTTTCTTGAAATAGCGAAATTAAAGCCGGAAGTTGGTCATCAAGAAGGCTACGTAGAATTTCCAGCAGCAAATGGTACTTAAAATAAAACCGTGTGTAGAATTTGTTTCTGCTTTAAATAGAAGGTGTTTATAAAATTTATAATAGCTGAAACAAATGATGGGCAATCAAATGAGCACCCTAGATTACGTGCCAAGTCAGACATCAGGCGAGGTCATATAAAAAGCTGACACGAATCTAGCGTTCAGTTGTCAACAAGAGAAGCTTATTTTAGGACATGGTTACTCTGCTTGTCTTGTAAATGACAAAAAAAGTGTGGCGACATTTACGACGACAATGACGTTCCAGTAGCTGATATTGCGACATCAGAGTGCGTTTGACATAGCGAGAACTGTTAGGCAATTGTCGTTTTATGCAGTGAGAACTAGAAAAGCAGGACAACAGGACAACCGGCTGAAAAGAAATGAGACATTGCTTCACTTTTATGCGCATGTCTTATCTCACTAGACAAGCGTGAAGAACCGTGAAGCAGCAGAACAGACAGGGCCAACACTGCTGACTCTATTTCACTTTGTTCATAGTGTGTTTGGAAATTCTTTCAGAGCCGGTGCGCACACACTGTTTGCGTTCATTGTGCAGTCGATGAAATATGGCTGTTATGACGTCAACATCTTCATCATTTGACGTAACAGTGCGTTGCTATCGGGCAGCATCTCACGCGGTCAGTGTCCCTGAACTGGATTTTTAAGAGCGAAGCCGTTCTAGGTCGAAGTAAAGTGTGTGACCGTGCCCGAAAACTATCGTCATCATTAACGGCTTCATGCCACAGAATTTGGGCAGATCCCACTACTCACCGCTACGGCGCGGCCTGCTATAGCACTGAGAGCGAGCACAGAGAGAGACAAAGAAGGAAAGACGGAAACAAACAGAGAGACGGAAAGAAGGATATAAACAAAGAGAAAGAGAAAAGCTGTTGCCGAAAAAAATTATTTACCAGGTGGGATTCCAACCCGCGTACCTTCATCCGAAGGCGAGCGGCCCAACCACTCGTCTATCTTGGCAGGCTATAGCCTTGTATAGTATAGTGTAGCAAGGGGGCTGGGAAAGGGAAGTAGGAGTGAGGAGGAGAGATGTGATGGTGAAGAGGAGGGAAAGGAGGAGGGGAAAGAGTAAAGCGCAGCACAGAAACAATGAGAAATATATAGAAAGAAGTGCAGAAAGAAAAAGAAAGACAGATAGCACATGAACGTGTGTGTGTGTGTGTGTGTGTGTGTGTGTGTGTGTGTGTGTGTGTGTGTGTGTGTGTGTGTGTGTGTGTGTGTGTGTGTGTGTGTGTGTGTGTGTGTGTGTGTGTGTGTGTGTGTGTGTGTGTGTGTGTGTGTTCCGCCAGACGGAGTCCATTAATGCCTTGTAGTCTGCATAGGGCACACGGGGCAAACATTTTTTTTCACATCCCACGTGTTGGTAGCCTAGTCCGGAAATCCACCATCCTGCATTCATCCACCTCCGGCAATCAGTCCGGCGACTGCCTGACCGAGACTTAGCGTGCTTCAGAGGTTAAGCGACTCCTAGACAAAGCGAGTTCGCCATAAAGCCAGCACACTATCAAAAGCCCAATGTGGAGAGGTATTAGTGTTTTATTCCGGGGGACTGTTTTCGAAGACGCGTGAACGCGACAGCTGGCAGGTCCAGGCGTTTGCAATTGGTTTTCGCGAAAGCTCTTTGGGAGTGCTAGCTACCCTCGCTCTGAAGCCTGCGGGCCCGTGAAACCTTGTTATGTGCTTTGTCTGGACGTGAAAGAAACGTGCCGTATGTGACAGCTTAATAAGATCGCACAAAGCTCGCGACCACTAATTGGGTGCAGTGAATTGGAATTCTGGGTGGGAGGAATAAGAATTGAATTTGTTTTTCTCTAAGTTAAATATCTGTCCTTTGTAGTTAGGTCCTCTAAATAACTTTTCAAGCAGGCCTGAGAATGCAAGCAATACGAATGAGTCGGTCAACTTGCAAATATGTGGCTTCTGATATTAATAATTGTTGGAGTTTTACGCCCCAAAACTAGGGTACGATTATGAGTGAGGCCGCAGCGGAGGTCTCCGGAAACTGCGGTCACTTGGAGACAGCGTCGCCTTAACGTGCGCCTCTTAACGTCACCTTAACGTGGTCACTTAACGTGCGCCTAAGTGTAAGCGCACGGGCCTCTAGCATTTTCGCCTCCTTTGAATTGCGGCCGCCCCGGCCGGTATTCGATCTCACGACCTTCAGGTCAGCGTTCGAGCAACGTAACCACTAGACCATCGCGGAGGATACATATGGCTTCCGGGAAGAGTATGGACTACAACATGGAATAGACTCATGGACATGCACAGTGGCAGTGTCTACTGCTTTGAATTCTTTAGAGTCCTAGCCTCGTATCTGAAATAGCACCGCGCGGGATTGATGCGAGCTAAAACATATTTGTAGGGGCACTCGAAAACATATTGAGCGCTTACAAACAGGGACGTAAGGGAGACGACAACACAACGTCACTGTTTGTTTACGTTTCGTTTACCAACACGCCCAAAATATGGCAATGCTAAAATTCATTTGTAGGGGCACCGCGGTACATTTTACAACGAATTTGACGACGAAAGCGCAACACCGAAAATAAAAAGAATGAAAAAAACGACCGGCCTGCGCGAAAAGCACAGCAGGGTCACAGCGAAAGCTGGAAGAGCGGCATTTCTAGAGCCCGTTATAAACTCTCTTGTGGCTACTAATAAAAATACACTCGCAACGTACACACTACGTCACAAATCATAATCCTTGTGATGTTGCGAAGCACCCACCACGACATTATTCGTCATTCTGCGCAGAAGCCAGGTACCATCTTTGAGGCATTATGTTTCATGCAACGGCTGATGACGATCAGTAATTATGGCTGAGTCCTTTGTAATGGGTTGGAATCTTTAAACGACCCACTAGTTACGTAATTCGCATTGTGTGACTCCCGGTCGTTATTTAACTCTCCCACCACGCTTTATGACATACGTTAACGTGAGAGAGAGGGAATTAACCTTATTGAAATCCTGAGCAAATGAATCATAGGAGGTTAGCGCTTCCTTGGCAACCAATAAAAGTGCACTTGCGAGGAACCCACTGCGCTATAAATAATCATAATGTTTGTGAAGTAGGGAAGCAGCCATTATGCAATTTTTCGTCATTCTGCGGAAACCGTGCACCCGCTAACCACCTGTCAGGCGTTATGTGCACTTTGTTGATGCTGTGGCTGATCACGATGAAGAATTATGGCAGATCCCTTTGTAACGGGCTGGAAGCATTCAACAACCCACTCGTTGCGCAATTCGTATTGTGTGAAGACTGGTTACAGAATTCGCATTGTGTGACGCCTGGTTCATATTTTAGTCTTCTACCACGATACATTACATAGGTTAACGTGGTTCGTCCCCTACATGAAGCCTGTATGGGGTCTTTTTGCAAAGCACTTTAATGCAGCGGCATGGCTCTGAGGTAGAACGCTGGGCTCCCACGCAGAGGTCCCAGGTTCGAACCTGGTTCCATCCTGGAATATTTTCCTTATTGCCTTTTTTTTTCTTATTCCGAGCGATAGTGGTTAGGGACACCGGCGGCGGCGGACAACTACGGCGTCAAAACCGGCCCTTGTTGCGATCTCATAACAGCCTTCGCCGTAAAAAGCTATGCGAAATGCATAGGTGTATAGATGACAAAAAGTTAACAGGTTCGCCGCAATGGCGAAGCAATGAACGAGATAGCAAATAATTGGAATATAACGCGAAGAACGGAAAGCAGCTCGAAATTGCCAGTGCGTCGCTCGAGCCCAATGGACGCACGAAAATAACGCACACCGGACGAGCGCGAATTATCATGCGTCACAGCTCTACACTTGAAGCGCACTGCTGAAACATAAAGCAGGTCGCACGAAACGAACGAACAGGTACACACAGGATGAGCGTGAAATAACTGTCACAGTTGTTAACTTATGTTTCTTTGAACAGCGCGCTCCTTTCGCAATCGCGGCCGCTGCTGCGTCGGCAAAAACCAGCAGAGACTGTCCATATAATTGCTATCGCAATAAAACTGTTTCTAGTGGCTCGTTAGAACACATGCCAAGCTCCATTTACGCATTTGCTTTAGTAGTAAGACACAGTCAGCATGATTAGCAGGTTATCTGCCGCATACATTCACGATAACTCCAAAGGCATTTCTGCCTGGTACGACACAAAAGCGCAATTCAGTGCTAATTATGTACTAAGTTACGCGAAATAATAATACTTCGCTGTCATATGCATTGAAACATGCAACGGGAAAACTTCGTTAGCAGGCAGTAGCATTAAATAAAAAATGTCGTGACTGTTGTCCTATTCTAAACGCTCTTTCTTCAGGAGCGTGATGAGTAAAAAGGAATTCTTGCGACACATGAGCTGCGACATCAAACATAATTATTTACTGGCGAAATTTCCTCTCAGGTTATGAAAATGACAATCCTTCAGAATACGGAATTCATGTAATTCTAGCGTAAACTTGGCACCATAAAACAGCTATTTCAATAACGCTACAATTTCCGCATTCCCGTTTATTATTTACCCGCTACCTCCTACACACGTGCGAAATACTTAATAAATGAAGCAATTTTAAACAGACCCCGTGATTTACATTGCCCTCTTGCATGCAAGTTTTAATCAAATCGTAGATTTGTCTATGTAGTGTATGGATTTGAGCATATATGGTATACGCCTAGTGCGCGCCAGACGGAAGCACCATAGATGGCGAACTTGCTCATTACTCTCGGGAAAGTAAGCAGACGGCCCCCGTAGTTACCAACGTCGGTGTACCTGTGTTTCCTCGTTGTTCACGTGTC